>NC_056725.1:683365038-683395038 GCF_019279795.1 Protopterus annectens
GCAACAGGTGGGGGGCCACTCACCCAGCCCCCACTCACAAATACCGAGGAGCTACTGGCCAACCTGGGGACACCTGCAGAACTCCATCCACAAGCTTTAGCTCATATTGTGGAGGTGGGTGTCTCACAACCACTGAGCCTGGAGTTGCCTGGTAAGGCACTACTGCACATACAATACAACTATATTTCATATAGTTGCATGTGCTACTGTACAATATGTAATGTAACATCATATGCAAGGAATGTATGCACACATGCCACATACTATAGTTTGCTACTCTATGTATGCACAGGTGTGCATACTCCATAGTATATCTATTGTACTGGCTTATGTGCTAACATACACATTGCACCCTGTAGCTATCACACAGGTGTGGATAATGATCTTACTGCTGTGACACTCCTATTTAGGTACCTCTGGCATTTTGCAGTGACAGCAGCCTATTGCAGGTGAGATTGTTATTATTTATCAGGCTCGATAATCCACATATCATATTAATTACATGGTATCTGCCATGTGGCCATTTAACACACATACACATAATGTATGGTGGCCCTGTTAATATGTACAGGTCAGACCTGCAATGCATCACAGTGGTTATCTATGTGGAATAATTGAAGAATATATAAAACACCTACACTAAACCTTACAAACTGGCATTGCCAGATATGTGGACAGCTGTGAATACAATGGTGGAGGTGTGGCTCACTGTAGGGACATGTACTACAGATCAGCATTACACATGTGGGGAATACAAACAGTACTATACAGAGAGCATATGTGTGCACACACTGTAAATGTTTTGGAGCTGGAGTATGACCAGCCCACAGGATTCACCCTTGTGGATTATACCCTTGCTATGAATGTCACACAATGTCATGTGCTATCTGACATGCCCATGACATTTAGTGGGCTGACTGCAACACTGCTTAACTATCCTGCAAAACATGATAACTCACATCCCAAACATACCATCCTTTGTCTGCATAACCCTGTCCTCAGTGGAGCATATGACATCTATGGGTGTATGTCATACGGGAAAACATTGACATGTGAAATAGATGCCCATCACAACCATTGGACAAAACATGTTTACACATGGCCATGAAGGATGGCCAGAGACATGAAGCAACACACACACAGTAGAAGTGATGTACATGTGTGTACACCCTGTTGTACACTGGCCCGACACAATACAACTATGTGTAATGGTGATATTGCAGATGTGAAACACTAAACATCATACAGGATTGTGCACAGCTTGTGTAGTCATGACATCAAACCACCACATAATATGTCTTGAACATCATGAGTGTGTCATGACATGAAAGCATTCACCTATACACTATCCAAATACATACATGTGTTGCACAACATACACATACAACCACATCAGGCCACAGATGCAGTACATTCACCTTGCTGGTGTCAGACATCACTGTCTTGCTTGCTCCTCATGTGTGTGAGGTACACAGATGGCATGTGGGACATGGAGTACTGCTAAGTTAGCCATGTCTGAGCATAGTTGCCAGGCATCAGCAATATGGTTGCAGATGTGCAGGGGTGTCATTTGTATACCCTTCAGTGACCTGCGTCACACATTCCACAGCAGGGTTTAGTGTGTATACACCTCAGTGACGTGGGTCACATTCCACGTTAGATATGTATTGTATCTGAACACAGTCATGGCTATGAACTGTGTCTGTAACTCACACTGTATAGCAATAGTGAAGCCACATGATGCCCTGCAGTGGCTATGCACATCAGCTCAATGTGCAGTATGTCACTATATATCTGTAGTGTGGACTGATAACATTGCGTCAGCTGAAGGTCCATGTTAGTATAACACGTCCCTGCATTGGGACACCATTACCTTACTGTATATTTGAAAGAACACCAGTGTGTTAAACATGTATGCATGTCATTTAACACGTCAGCAGAAGACATATCATACTACATGTGATTGGCAAGGACATATGCCATACATCAGGCTAGTGTACTGTTAACCAGTGCTGGTCTGTGGCACCATTGCAAAGTAGGGACAGCCATGTCAAACGTGTGTACAGCCACATGCACATTGTCTGTAGACTTGGCTCAGGGGTAAGCAGAATAATGTTGAACAGACATGCACTGCTTTGGGAGAGATATGCCACCTAGGGCTCAGGCAAACATAGTATTCAGTCAACATACCCTTCTGCTCATGTCCTCCTCACACATAGGGACAGTGGCCAACACAAACATAGCAAAGCATCTGTGGCAGATGCACAAACATCAGCAATGGTCTGTTAACATGTCGGGTATGTTGCACAAAAATGGCAGTGCGGTGCAACGGTGCATAGTGCACGCATTGTGTTGCAGGTTTGGGGCATAACCTACTAACACAAATGGTGCAACACAGGGATGTATGCTAACTACTACTATAATTGTGCAAGGTGCATGCCTTCTGCTATAACACATGCATGCTGTTGTGTGCTACTCAGGGATGTATGATAACAATGAGCAATGGGCTCTGTTTGAGCTAGGCATTACACTTATTCAAGCATGTGCATGGTCTGTGGCTTGTAAACATCTCACCCCAGCACGTTCAGGCTATTCTGGTAATAAGGTTAATGTCCAGACAGCACACAGCATGCATGGCTTGCAATTGTTGACATGTAGGAGTTGTGGGCACATATGGCTGTACATGTCATGGACATATCACCTGTAACTACTCAGGATATTCTCTTGAGTCTGTCAATACAGGCTATGTGTGTAGGTCCTATGATCCTGTTATTTGGGTATGTTTGTAGGCATTGCATTAGGTGGACATGTCTAATGACATGCATGCCACATGGGTTGTTGTATGATATGATAGGTGTCATGGGTGACCAGTAGAGAGGGAATAATACCTCTGTCAACATAGATATCAAGCCATATGTACTGTTAGCATTCAGCAGCCATGGACCTATCTTCCATGTGCATGTGTGTAATGAATGTAGCCACCTGTATGTATAAAGGACAACAACAGCAATGGTATTCTCATTTATGTTGTATGAGTGTGGGGTGTACATATCCAGCGCAGGTACATCTAGGTCATATCCAACCATGAGGGTGTTATTTACTGGTGTACAGCAACAGTCATCTGTGTTAATGCTGACAACATCCAAGGGACCATGGTATGTGTACAACTGACCCGATAAATTCCACCGATAAAAAAACTAAGAACCACAAAAAAATCCAACAAGCCACTTCCAGATAGAGAATCTTTAATGGTTAACTGCTTTCATTCACCAGAACTTCATCAAAACCATGTTTTAATTATGAAAACACACACGTATACCCCCTGATAAAAGTCACATGTAACAAAATCACCAATACATTTAAAAACTAAGTTTCTAAAACCATTAACCCATTACATACCATAATACTTCAATTTCAAAACAGAATTAATGGAACAAACATCATTTAGACCAGGATGGTTACAGGCATTTAAAATCAGCTGCCATTTTAGTTCAGTCATTTCTAAATGTTCCTCAATAAACCATCCCTGTCCATCTGTTTTAATTTGTTCTATAATCATAAAGTTAAAATTATGCTGTGTAAGTCTTTCAATATGTCTATACAATGCATTTGTACTTTTACAATTCTTTATATCTAAAATGCGTTCATACACCCACCTTTTAAAATGTCTCTTACTTTTACCCACATAAAATGCTGTGCACGAACTACACTGGGCTAAATACACTATACCAACATTGTTGCAAGTAAATCTACTATTAATATGATAAATGTGGCCGTTAATAGTGAAAAAATCACTAGAGTTAACATACTATCAAATGGAACAATGTCCACATTTTCTGGTACCAACTATACAGATCAATATTATGAAAAGCCAAGTTAATTTCATTCCTGGAAACTTCACTATATTTCTCACTAAGTAACAAAGAATTCGTGTTATCGATGTAATCAACTGAATCCATAATGACAGAATATTGATCTGTTATTGAATGGTATGCTTACACAAGGTGAAATCAACAAAAATGATTATGATTTCATGATGAATGACAAACCAGCTCTAGCCAGTGTGTTTGGGATTCCCAAAATACACAAAGGCCTAGAAAATCCACCATTTAGGCCCATAGTGGTTGGCTCAAGGTGTAAAACTTATTTTTTGCTCAGTGGATTGATGAACATGTTAAAAGTGTTTTTTCCAAATATCCACGTTTGCAAAGATTTGTGACATTTTTTAGAAATGATTAACTTGCCATATATTGAGACATGGATATTTGTTACTATGGATATGCATGACTTGTTCTCTGTTGTTCCACAAGATTAAGGTGTACAATGGTTTGAGCAACAATTGTTCAATACGAAATTATTCAGCAATACTACTGTAAATGTTTGTGTTACATTAAAGGAAACAGTATTAAAAAATTATTTTATTTATTTTGAGGGACAAACATATAGGCAACTAACAGGGGTAGCAATGGGTTCAGCATCCGCCCCTAGTTTTGCAAATTATGTTATGATAAAATGGGAAAATGGTTACATCTTTACTAGTCAGTATGTAAACTGTTGGTCTTTATATATTAGATTTCTGGATGATGTTTTTGTTTTTTGGATGGATACCATTGAAAAATTGAATTAATTTTTAGGGTATATTAACTAAATAGTTGAATTCTTAAAATTTTCTTCCCATTATGATACAGACAGTATTTCTTTTTTGGATGTTGAGATTGGGAAGGATGTTTTAAACAAATGTTTTTATTCTACAGTTTTTCGTAAGCCAACTTTTTCCAAAACTTATTTACATTTCTCTAGTTGGCACCCAAGACACCAAAAAAAGCTGTAGTTAAGGGCCAACTAGATTGCGTGGCTAGAATGGTGTCTAATTTGGATGAGTTTTATACAGAATGTAAGAATGTCATGGATATGTTCTTAAAAAGAGGTTATCCTCAAACTTTTTTGGAAGATATTTTAAATGAGGTGGTAAATAAAAGAAGAAATGGGGTATACAGTCCCATATTGGGACCACCTGTAGAAGATTTTGATACCAATGTAGCACAGATAGGTAATAATGTTGCACAGAATTATACTTATAGTTTCATTACACCATTTACGGTGGACAGTTATTACATATCTGAAGTGTTGAGTAAAAACTGGGAATTAGTCTTTACAGACACAGATTTCATAAAGAAATTAGGTGTTAAACCAGCGATAGTATACAAAAAAGGTAATTCCATTAAGAATATTTTAGAAAAGAGACATGTTGAAGTGTGTACCGGTATAGTTGTTACCAGAAAATGTGGACATTGTTCCATTTGTCAGTATGTTAACTCTAGTGATTTTTTCACTATTAACGGCCACATTTATCATATTAAGGGTAGATTTACTTGCAACAATGTTGGTATAGTGTATTTAGCCCAGTGTAGTTCGTGCACAGCATTTTATGAGGGTAAAAGTAAGAGACATTTTAAAAGGCGGGTGTATGAACACATTTTAGATATAAAGAATCGTAAAAGTACAAATGCATTGTGTTGACATATTGAAAGACTTACACAGCATAATTTTAACGTTATGATTTTCGAACAAATTAAAACAGATGGACAGGGATGGTTTATTGAGGAACATTTAGAAATGACTGAACTAAAATGGCAGCTGATTTTAAATGCCTGTAACCATCCTGGTCTAAATGATGTTTGTTCCATTAATTCTGTTTTGAAATTGAAGTATTATGGTATGTAATGGGTTAATGGTTTTAGAAACTTAGTTTTTAAATGTATTGGTGATTTTGTTACATGTGACTTTTATCAGGGGGTATAAATGGGTGTGTTTTCATAATTAAAACATGGTTCTGATGAAGTTCTGGTGAATGAAAGTGCTTAATCATTAAAGATTCTCTATCTGGAAGTGGCTCGTTGGAATTTTTTGTGGTTCTTTGTACAATTGACCTGGTTACAAACAGTGGTATTATTGCATTGCATAACACATTATGCAACTGTGTCAGTACATGGGTACTTTGCACAGTTGATGTAGGGCTAGGTACAGTCCACCAGTCGAAGGTTATTTGGTGTTCTACCATACTATTTCATACCACATGTATGGATGTGTGTTGGTAGTCTGAGGACATGGTGGTGGATATATATGAGGATACTACATAGAATGCAGCTTTTGCCACCGTCACCTGTACCTTACACATCTGTGATGAATTATGTTGGAGTAGTGGTCTTTACTTGTGAGTAGCCTTTATGCATATGTGGACACCACCACCTGAAGTGGTCGGTACCAGTGTCATGGCCCACATGTCTGGTTCTGAGGTATATGGTGGTAGTGCTATTGTGCACTACAGAGCCTTCAGCCAGGTGTTCCTCACTGCACAGATGTCAGTATTCCCCATTGTAGGGTCTACATTGAGCAAATGGATTAAGAAAGCCACACATCTAGCACTGGTTAGCATAAGCATCCAATGCAGTTGTCTTGTAAGTGTCAGGTTGTTACCTCTGTGTTTAGGACTTATGCCTTGGAATGCCACTATATGGGTAAATGTGACCTAGGTGTTATCCACACTCCCTTGAATCATAGATGCATGTGCTCTGTGACAAAGGCATGTCTTCTTTCAGTCATGACATCTCAGAATGACAGACACTGGACAACATCATAATTAAAGCAGGACATTGGCTCATTGTTTTGGTCAAGCAGTTGCCACTCATATCATGACATCATTGCGAGTGACAGTATTGTGCTTGGTATTAAATGCTACATCTAAGGTGATGGACAGCAGTAGACTTTGTTTAGATGACCAATGCCAGATATGCTTAGTGGAGCAGTCCTGCTAATAATGTCAGCTACTAACACAGCCAGGAGAGGTCATCTTGACACCTGCACCTCAGTACCATTAGGCAATACGGCTCACATATTAGCTTGCACATGCCACTGTTCCAAGTATAATGCCACTGTCCACAACCTGATATCAATGTATGCCTGTCAAGGCAGCAATGTGTGTGACACATGCTGTAGTTAGCATCCACCAGTGTGTCCCATTTAACCTATTGTCTGTCACTTCCACACATGCATTATTGTGTATACTTCACATATATATGGCAGTACTTCATGTACATGTATGCATGTGTATCACACAGCACAGACACAGATATATAATTTACAGGCCACATACAGGTATCTGGTAGTAAATGTGTATGATGTGCATATATAGTGACAATTAAGATGTACATAGCTGTAAACCTGTGTGTTTACAATAGGAGTCCATTACAATGTGTTCTGTACAGCTAAGTGTATGAGCATGCACACTGTGGCCTTCTGTGGTTAGAATCGGAGTGCATCCCAAACAGCCCTGTGTTACTAAGAGTATGAGTGTACCCACTGCCACCTTGTGTAATTTGAGTCAGTGCATCCAAACAAGCCCTTTGTTTCTAAGTGTACGAGCATGGCCAGTATAACCATATGTAGTTGTAGTCATAGTGCATCCCAAACTGCCCTGTGCTACTAAGTGTATGAGCATGCCCGCTGTGACCTTGTGTAATTGGTGTCAATGCATCCAAACAAGTCCTGTGATTCTATGTGTATGAGCATGACCACTGTAACCCTGTATAGTGATAGTAGTTGTCCATTCCACAGATGGACATACTCCAGTTCAGGGCTTGTTGTGCTACAACTATACCTCTCAGGCCTATCTTTGTCTTAACTGCAGATGATGTGTCTTGTTTGTGCTTACAGGTTGTAATGGACTTCTACTTTAAACACACAGGTTTACAGCTATGTACATCTTAACTGTCAGTATCCCTGTTGATGTCCTCAATCTTAGAAGGGCATTCTGACTGCCTTGAAATGTGTAATCTCTGTGTCATGTCTTGTAACCACGTAGTACTGTAATAGTGATCTGTAGATAGGCAGGAGTTCTGATCCCACCACTGGCAACTGTGTGTGTGTCAGCAAATGGCCGAGGGAGGTTCTGTGTGTGTGTTTTTGTGCCTGCATCCTGTCATGACAGCGGGTTTTACCACTTTCCAGTGAGAAACCATCTATTGCACTGGCCTTTATCCTTGTCATCTGCTAAACCACCCTTTTCCCCCCTCCCCACTGCAAGTAATCAGTCCTGTGATGTCACCCAGCTCAGAAGCAGAATCAGAGTAAGTGTAATTGTATGGGTTCTGTGGCACATACCCTAACTGCATACCACTCTGCTAGTTACCTTTACATAGGCAAGACTTGTAAGCATAATGCTGGCAAGTGTGTGTGTTTGTGTGTGTGTGACTACCCTGTAGTCAGGCATACACATGTGTTATGTCTTTTAACATGCTGCACACCATGGTAGTCATCTGTGGTGAGTGGAGTCTACAAATTATTACATAGTTAGGAATAGAAAGAAATAGACAGTGAAGAACTGTCAAGCAGTGACATAGATGTGGTCCCTGGGGTGTATGTCCATACCCATCATTCCCCTACCCAAACTCCACAATCCCCAGGGTACATTTCCTTAGCCATCATTCCCCACCCCAAACTCCACATACACAACGACCACCCCTTCTCTGGTGAACTGATTAAAATTTAAATGTTATAAAACAAGAGTTGCCTCTGTTTTGTGTACATGTCAATTCCTTTGGAACCATTCTGTGTCACAAAGGGTGTTCAGACATGTTTATATATATATATGGCTATAGCTGTGTCTGTGTATATGCATATATATATATATATATATATATATATATATATATATATATATATATATATATATATTATATGTGTGTGTGTGTGTGTGTGTGTGTGTGTGTGTGTGTGTACACATCCCGTAAGTGCATATATGTATTTAGTATTTAGTTATAACAGTTGTACATATGTAGACTTGTCTATGTTGTTTCACAGAGTACAGTACATTCAAGGGTACTGTACATATGTACACAAAGTGACTGTCCCATTTGTTTTCAGTACTGTGGAATACCTATAGTAAAATGTGTATTATAAAAACCATGAAATTTGTATTTAAACCAGATGGCTTAGTGGTAAGTCAAGTGACCTTGGTGTGTGTGGTCCAGGGTTCAAGACCTGCAAAGGTTGTTGATAGTGTCATTTAGGACTGAATAAGACACTTTCTGGCAGGTGTAAATGTGTTTTCATGGCAGTAAGCAGCGGGTACACACAGGTACAACTCACAGTATACTTGAAATGTCCTTCTTTAGCAATCCTGCTGATGTCACCCACCTAGACATACACCTCTGGAACTGCTGAAACATAGTAATCTCTATAGCATGTCCTGTAACTGTGTAATGATGTGGTGTGATAAACTAGTTTGATATGTGTTCTAATCCCAGACTTGCCAACTGTGTGTGAGTGTCTCTCTGCCTGAGAAGGGAACAATGCTTTTTAGAGTATGCACACTCCTTACAATTCACATACTCAACTTTGGAAGGATGCTGATGTCACCCACCTAGAAATACACCTCTGGGAGTGCCATAATTCCATAATTTCTGTAGCACGTCATGTAACTGTGTAATGTTATAGTATGATAAACTAGTTTGGTTGGTGTTCTAGTCCTAGACTTGCCAACTGTTTGTGTGTGTGTCTGTCTGCCTGAGAAGGGAGCAATGTTTTTTTAGAGAATGCACACTCCTTACAATTCAAATACTCAACTTTTGCAAGGGTACTGATGTCACCCACCTAGAAATACACCTCTGGGACTGCTGTAACCCAGTAATCTCTGTAGAGTGTTGGGTAACTGCATACTGCTGGAGTGTGATTTAGAACTGGGGTAGGGTTTCATCCACAACCATGGCAGTTATGTGTTTTCTGTGTGTTTCAATTTCTGTGTAGGAAGCAATGCATTATAGCCTACTCACTCACAGGGCATTTACAATGTCCTATGTTGGTGATCCTGCTGATGTCATTCCTTGTCAAACACACCTCTGGGGAATGAGTTTCCTAGTAATCCTCATAGTGTGTCCTATAACATCTCCATACAGTAATGTGATACAGATCTTGGTCATGGGTTCTGTACCCACACATGTCAGTTGTGGATGTATTGTGTGTGTCTCACTGTCTGTTTTGTGAGCAATGCATTTTGGGCTACTCACTTGCAGGAAAATTGAATTGCCCTACTTTGGTATCCCTACTCATGCCATTCCTTGTGAAATACAACTTTGGGGATAGGGTAGCCCAATAAGGGGTTTTGAGGCCAGCTACGCCAGCTCGAGGGCAGAGTATCACATTTAGAGGGTGAGCCTGCCCCTCTTAGACAGCCCCCAGCACAGCCACCTTTGCAGCTGTGATGGTGCAGTGGTGGCTGCCCATGGGTGGGTCCTCTGTCCCATTGTTTCCATTTGGGGGCTAATGGTCTTGTGAATGCCAAACACCCCTCCCCATCCAAGGTGTATCCCCCTCCACATGTCATATACTGCCTCTGTATGCTGTCTTGTCAGTCATCCTCCCCAACCTATCCTCCATGAGCATACCTACTGTCCTTCCCCAATATCCAACTCTCACCTTACGAAAATGGAAACAAAAGGCCAGTCTGTTCCCAGAACAACTTTTGCCCCATACATAGCTGTCCATTTCACACACCTGTCAACTGGACACATGTAACCTTTATAACTTGCATCACAACATACTACTGTTATCCTCACCCCTCTCTCAGGCACACGATCCTGGTATGCACATGACTCCTAAAGGTTCCAGGTACACATGATGCAGATGACCCCATTGTACACACAACCAAACTGGTCCTTCTATGGTTACCCCATTTAACTTTTTAATGATGATGATGTTGCACACAGCACCTTGCAAGAGTACTGTTCCCACATAATGATTGGACAGGACCTGTTTTGTTACTGTAAATGAAATGCTCAACGTAATGTATTTAATGTTTGCGTGTATTAATGACACATGTCTGTCTGAGGGAGTCTTGATATTACATAGGACAACACCACTACATAATACAGGAGTTGCTGGTGTTTCCCTTTTCATTCTTTTTTACCGCTTTGTTGTCACATGGTTTGTTCTTGATATATCTATATATACCTATATCGATGTATGTATATATATCTGGACATAAACACACACACATGCATCTACATAATGGAATACATTTCCTATACTGTTGAATGACTGTGCTGGATGCTATGTTTGTGATAACATCCGATGTCTGCATATCTGCCATGGCTTAGTGGTAAATCACATTGGCTGTGGTGTACATGGTCCTGGTTTCGAGCCTTGCAGAGGCTGTTTATTTTGTTGCTGGGCAGAACAAGGGCTGTTGGATACTGAGTGATTAAGGCACTTTTAAGCAGTTGTGAGCGGATGTGTGCGGGTTTGCATGACAGTAAGCAGTGGTTACTTTTGGTTACAGTTTCTTACACTCAGTTACCTTCTTGATTGCTTAACCTGTGTAGGCAGTGCTTACCCCCATGCAAACAGGCTGTAACCCGCTCACTGCTGCTTAAAAGTGCTTACTCTCGCTTACCCCCATGCTAATTTCTTTAAAA
This sequence comes from Protopterus annectens, assembly GCF_019279795.1. NCBI lineage: Eukaryota > Metazoa > Chordata > Ceratodontiformes > Protopteridae > Protopterus > Protopterus annectens. The sequence continues at coordinate 683,376,510 of NC_056725.1, forward strand.
GTAAAGAAAAAAGGGGTGATAGGAAAGTGGTGAAAAAGGGGCACAAAGAGGGAAAGACAGTAGACAAGGTAGCAAGGGATGTGCAGGAAGGGTGTAGGGAAGGTTCATAGCTGTCCATTTCTTCTACAGCAATGGCTGTGCAAATGCAATAAATTTGGTGGTACATTTGGACACTTACAACCCTGAGAGAGGGGTGAGGACAACAATAGTATGTTGTGATGCCAATTAGCAACGTTTACATGTGTCCAGTGGACACATGTGCAAAATGGACAGCTATGTATGGGGCGTGCTTTTTTTGCGGGAACAGATTACCCTTATTTTCTTTTACATTTAGGTGAGAGTGGGATGTTGGGGAAGGAGAGTAGGTATGATCAGGGAGGATATGTTGGGTAGAATGACAGACAAGACAAACAAGACGCGTACAGGGGCAGTATATGACACATGTGGGGGGGAACACCTTGGACAGGGAGGGATGTCTGGAAGTTGCAAGCCCATGAGCCCACAAATGGATACAGTGGGACTGAGGTGCCCACCCATGGGCAGTCACGACTGCACCTTCACAGCCCAGAAGGTGGCTGTGCTGGGGGCTGTGTAGGAGGGGCAGGCTCACCCTCTAGTTGCACCACTCAGGCCTCAAGCTGGCATAGGCGGTCTCGAATCTCCCTGTCGAGCTCCCTACCACCACGGCCCAGACCGTACCATGGGTGACAGGTTCCTGTCTGCTCCCACTCCCAGGGTGGGGCCGAACCCCATCCCCTGCGGCGTTTCCACCAGAAGGTGGTGCAGGGCCAACGGATGAGAAGGTCCCAGGCTGGGCCCCAGATGTGCTGGTGCCCGGAGCAATGGCCAGCTGAGGTGGGACAAGTGGGTCCGCTGGGACCGGCCTTCCCATACGAGCTATGTTGTAGCATGTTTAAGGCAGATATGGGTTAGTAACAGTCAGCAGCATTCACGATTAGTTATAACAGCATGCATAGGTATTCCCATTACCCAGGGCACCAAATATAAAATAGTTGCAGAACAGGCAGAACACATGCATATATGGGTAAACAGTGGCCATTACAACAACATGCAGGTTTCATTGATGGCAACAGGACACCAATATGGGGGTATTTTAACATGGCACATGCATAGAAACAGATGTGAATATATATAAACCAATATGACATATGTCCCAACAAAGATTAGGAGTGTAGACATACAAAATTAGTTGTGTAAATCAGTTATTTTTGCACATATGGTAGGGGTGAGAGAGAGAGAGTTCAATTAACAACTAATAAATCCTTGTAGTTTACACAACATTCGTAGTCACTGCAGTGGTCTGTCCCTTACATGTATTATTTCACTACCCAATGGCGTTATATCGTACGGTGGTATGTTTGTAGATTAGTATGTACGGGACCTGTGTCTTACTTACAGGCTTGACAAGATTCAGGTGTAATGCAACATGTTTGGAGACTGCAGACTGCTGTTATACACTTTGGGTGAGATCCTGGGATGACAGGTATGTTTGCATGTAAATTCTCTGACTATGTACAAGTCTGACTATCAGTTATATGTCATTTACAGCTGTGTACATTTCTTGGATCATCACACTAATTTGTCAGGGGAACAGGGCAAAAGGCAGGTGATGTGGACCATTTATCAGGACATACTGGGTAGATTGAAACAGTTGAGGGGTATGAATAGGTATACCACTTTCTGTCTGAGCATTCTAGCATAATCTGTTCAGTTGTTAAGTGTATATATGCATACAGCTTTCTCTCTGAACATTCTAACAAACTGTGCAGTTGTGTGGAATGATTATGCATACAACTCACTGGAGCTCCTGGGATCCAAAGCCCTGCTGTGTGTGTGACAAAAGCATTACAGTTAAGATCACTGTACACTATGCTATCAGGCAATTGTTGTGAGGCTTTGCAATGTATTTAGTCTAATATGACTGACCTGTTTGCACTTCCAGCATTGTTATACAGCACTTCATACACATTTTATCTGCATACCACAGTGTGGGTAACACTACTTACTACAACAGTACTATTTAATAACTGCAACAGTACAGCAACATATGACTGCAGAGTAAACAGAAGCAATGCAGGTGTTACACTTTATTCTCAGCATATTACACAAATCTGTATACTGGTACAACACTTTCTGAGGCTCTTACATTTATTTGTTATGGCAATACATGCAGGCTATTTACTAACCTGCCTCGCGTTGCATCCTTTGCAGCCTAGCATCATAGGCTTGCTGGTATGCAGCATGCTTATCTGCAGCTGTCAGAGACGTACAGTGATATTTAGCCATACCTATCCATAGTATACACAAACTAGGCAATTATTAACTACATAGTGGAAGGAGTACTTACTCAGTTCTGGGGCATTCTACATCTGCATTGATTCCTGGATCCACTGTTCCAGGACATCCCCCCCTCCGCCGCTTCAGGTCTGCATGGTGGTGCCTGACCTGCTCACCAGTCCGGGGATACCTGTGGCACTAGTGAGGTCACGGGCGAGACTGTCCCAGGCCTCCATTTTGTACTGTGAGCCCTGGTACTGGCCCTGCAGTAGTCTCCTGTCATGGTGCTTTACCAGGAGCCATACCATGAATTTGGACTCCTGGATGCCCCAGTGTTGCGCTCTAAAGTGAGTGCCTTCTCCCACTCCAGCCATCCTGCCTGCAGGGGGATGCTACAACCAGTTATGAGCCATATTCTGCCTCTTTGGTTTAAGTAGGGCCAGATTCCCACACTTTTCCGTAATTGGCCGGTTTCAAAAAGGCTAAGCTATGTCTTATTCATTACAGGTTATATATGTGTCTGGTATCTGTCATTCATGTGTACATACACTGTATGGGGTCCTGGGGACTTCATAACTTTATTATAGTGACACCTCAACTCTAGGTTTACTGCAGTACTCCAATTCACATATATATGGTCTGTGGCAGGTTATAGAACATTACAATGTACATAGATTCAGTTCACATTTGATTTGATTTCCCCGTGGTGAGGATTAGTTTTCTGATATCTCCTTTATATGTATTGCTATCATGCTGTAGTGGTTAACTAATGTGACTGTGATATACAGGGTCCTGAGTTCTAGCCTTGCAGAGGCTGTTCATTTTGTTGCTGGCCAGAGCACAAGCTGTTGAGTACAGAGTGATCAAGGCACTTCAAAGCAGTTGTGAGCGGGTGTGCGCGGGTTTGCATGGAGCTAAGCAATGCTAACCTCCGGTTCCAGTTTCTTACACTCAGTTAGCCTCTGCATTGCTTCACCAGTGTGATACTTGCATACCAGCGGCCAAACAGGCTTACACCCGCTTGCTCCCGCACTTGCAAATGCACTGCATTTGGTGTTTGCATCTAACACTTACACCTCTGGGTGGGGGTGAGGACTACAATAATACCTTGTGATGCCTATTACATTGGCTTACATGCTTACAGTGGGGTGTTGCAACCATGTGTGCATATATGTTGTGTAGTGAGTTATGCAATGACACATATGGTCATACCGTACTTAGCCTTTTAAACTGGACTATTCTGCAGTGGGACCCATATCGGGAATGACTGCCCATTAGGTGTAAGCATGCCGGTCAACTGTACACAATCCGCGGCCTGTCCAGAGTTTTCTTCATACTATTGGTGTGTTCCTCTTACAATCTGCACCTGTCTGGCAAATACCTGGGAACTGACACCATTAAATACAGACAAGTAATTGGGTTTAGGACCCCACATCCTTCAGCCGAGTCATGCTAATGCATACCTATTATTCTATCAGCTTTCTAAGTGGAATATGTGCTTTCTGTCCCTATTTGTTCCCCCAATGGTTTATGTTCTGTCCCTTGGTTTTGCTCTTAGGGGTTGACGGGTATGGGCGTAAGCTCTGCCCATTTCGGAATATTACTTACATCCCCGGGGCGGTCCTAATACAACTGCGCCAGCCAACACCTGCACACCAAGGCCCATAATTGCATACCCATAGTTCTCCCACCTGCCCCTCCTCTATAGCACTCATCCTTACTGTGGGTGCGGGTGGGGTCTAACCACACAACTACACATTGCCCACTCTCCACGTGTCAGGACCCATGTCGTACATTGTGTCGACCCAAGGGTTATCAGGCCTGCACAACCTACTGGTCCGTGTACGTCTATAGCCTGGTTTGATGAATCATTACAAGGACTGACTCCGATGATCAGTAATTTTTGGGGTGTCCCACAAGGGACATTGATGTCTTTGTTTGAAGATTAGACCTGGCAGTTCTCTCCCACTGGTAGTATTCTGCCTGTGGTCTGGGAAGTAGTGGTGTGTTTACTTGTATCGTGTGTTTGTATGGTTCATTTGTCTAGGTGGGGGTGGTTGATGCTATGTGTTGCACGTTTGTTGATTGGATCCCTCACCCCCAATTTCATGGCCTGTGAACATATGTAATTCGTAACTGCTGTATCATATCCTGGCTATTTACATGTGTATATTTACACACACACACACACACATATATATATATATATATATATATATATATATATATATATATATATATATATATATATCTGCATTACTATATACAAATATATCTGTATATGAATGCATACATGTATATATTTATATATTGCTGTCTATTTATATCTAACAACATATGGGTGTATGGGTGTCTGCATATGTATAAATCTATATGTCTGTATGCATATGTATTCTGTCTCTGTATGTATACATTTGTACTACAGAGAGGGAGAGGTATATCTCCATGTCGCTATGGGTAGATATGCAAACACATTCCTCTACATATATACATCTACAGCTGGTTATTCCGTTCTCTGGCATGTAGATTAGACTTTGCTGCAGTGGGACTCGTAGCGGGTGTGGCTGCTCGTTGGGCAACACCTCTGCCCACTGAACACTTTTGCTCACATCCCTGGGGCTGTCTGTATAGGCCCACATCAGCCAACACCTGCACACCTAGACCCATAACTAGCTACCCCCACCCGCACCTCCTCTACTGCACCCATCCTTATTCTGGGTGCAGGTCGGATCTGAACACACCACTACACACTGCCCACTCTCCACTTTATGGGACCCATGTCGTATGTTGTCTCTACCCATGGGTCATCAGGCTTTCCCACCCTTGTATTCCGGGTATGTACACACCCCAGCCAGAATGGTCATCGTATCGGCTTCCTTTGATTATATGTCAATTTTTTGGGTGTCCCGCAAGGGACAGTCCTGTCTATTCCAAGATTAAATTTCATGGGTGCCCTCTGTCCCCCCTGGTTGTATCCTGCCTGTGGTCTGGGGAGCAGTGGACTATTTACATTGTGGGTTTGTGTGTATGTTTCCTCTGTCCAGCTGGAGGGGGAGAGGTCATGCTACGTGTTACATGTTTCTTGCTTGGGTCCCTCACTTCCATTGGCATAGCCTGTGAACATATGTCATTCTTGTGTGCTGTTTCCTATCATAGCTGTATATCTGTGTATATCTATGCACACACACACACACACACACACACACACACACACATACATACATATAGATATATATGTATGTATATATATATATATATATATATATATATATCTATATATATATATATTTATATATATTTATCTACATATATATATACATATATTTTTATATATATATGTATATATATATATATATATATATATATATATATATATATATATATATATATGTGTGTGTGTGTCTGCAACCATATTATATATATATATATATATATATATATATATATATATATATGTATATGTGTGTGTCTGTAAGGCAATGCAGACTCCCGGGCAAACGCACTTAAACACGCTTACTAGTGTTTATATATGCTTACTACTGCTTATTTATGCTTAAACCTGCTTACTAGTGCCTTATTCATTATGACACTGACAATTCACTCCAGTTCAATTTTAATTGTTACAATACAAAAACAATAATAAACCAGCCACCAAGGACTAAACGTAGGTCTTCACTATTTTAATAAAACACAGAACCAAATAACTAAGCGCTTTCACCAGGCATAAATCGCTGGCCAGATTTTTTGAAAACAGCACTGACTTTGGACAATGTACACACGTCTGCATTTTTGCAGATTCGTCTCTTCCCTCTTATGCACAACCTATTATTCTATCTACTATTGAGGTTTGTAGGGGCACTTTCATGTTATTTATGTCTGCAAAAGGAATGAATGTGTTACAGGGAATGTACTTCTACATATAGATGTATGCATGTGTGTATGCATATATACTTATAACGAACTCGGTGACCTCCATGGGGCAGTCAAATTAGAACCAGGCCATCCAACCCTGACACGCCTGGATCCATAATTTCATACCCATGGTTCCTCCACCCCATACATGCAAATCATCCATTCTCCAGTTGCTATCACAGCCATAACACACCTCCACACATTGCCCTCTCCCCAGTGTTACGAGCCCTGCATGTATGTTGTCCCAACCCATGTATTCTCAGGCTCTCCCACCATTTGGTCCTTGAACATACCTGCCCTTGCTTGTGTAATGGTCGGAAGTCCACTCCACCTAGCAATTTTTGAGTAGTCCCACCAGGGACTACCCTGTGATTGTTTGTAAAGTACACTTAGCAGATCTACAGTGTTGCTCCGACTGGTAGTATCCTGCCTGTGGTGTGGGTAGCAGTGATTTGCTCACCCCTGCCCAGCTTGATATGACATAAGCTGTCAGCACTAAATAATACTGGGGTTGCTGTTGATTCCCTTCTCCTTCTTTTTGTATGCTTTATTGTCACAACATTCATTCTTCATAGATATATATATTATATATCTGTACATACACATGCACATACATCGACATAATTATATACATTTCCTATGCCGTTGCATGAATGTGCTGGATGATATGTTTGTGATAACATCAGATTTATGTATATCTGCCATGGCTTAGTGGTAAATCACATTGGCTGTGTTGTGCAGCGTCCTGGGTTTGCCTTTGCAGAGGCCATTTATTTTGTTGCTGCCAGAACAAGGGCCATTGGATACAGAGTGATTAAAGCACTTTTAAGCAGTTGGGAGTGGGTGTGTGCACAGTTGCGTGATGGTAGGCTGTGCTATGTTCCAAATACAGTTTGTTAAATTCGGTTAGCTTCTACTATGCTTAATGTGTGTGGGCACTTCTTACACCCGTGCAAATGCACTTAGACTTGCTTACCAGTACTTATATATGTTTACTACTGCTTATTTGTGCTTACACCTGCTTACTGGTGCCTTATTCATTATGACACTACCACTTTGATTGAATGACATTAGTTAAACATTTCATGCAGTACTCCAATTCACATTTACATGTTATCATGTAGGTTATACAGCAAAAGGATGTATAAATATGTTCATATACACATTCCACATGGAAAATTATATGTGCTATAGTGGGACTCGAATCGTGCATGCCTGTTCGTTAGGCGGATGCTCTAACCACTACACTATTAATGTTAACATTGATTCTGCATGTTCTTTTCTATTTGGATGATTTTGATGTGTAAGCTACGCTAAGCATGGGGAGGCAACACGCAAACACGCTGCACTTTGCTTACACTTACAATAATGGAGCAATACAAATGTAAAATAGGGACACATGGGAATCTAATTGTGATAGTTCTAGAGATGGGGCTCAACATTCCACTACATGCTTGTGTGTTTACTACTTTGAGTTTATTTCAGTGTTCGTGTACACTCTTTTATGCTTAGCATACATTTCAGTATCCACGGACACTGACTTAATTGCTTACTATTAGAGGCGGGCTCTAATAGTAAGCATAGTAGGTTGTGCAACTGTGGGTGCATGTTTACGCCTCCGTAGAGCACTTAAACACGCCCCCTGCACTCGCACACATTTCCTGTGCACATCAAGGGTGCGGCAGCGTGCCCTCATAAATATTCATGTGGCGCTGCTGCACCATTTGTAAGGAGGACGCTCGGCGCAAGGCTAAAACCCCGTCCTTGCGCCGAGCTTCATGAATCCCGGGGAATATTTACCAATTCTGATCTTGTATCTCCTTCAGACATTGTTACACTTTGAGATTAATCTAAAATGGTGTAGATGATATCTTATTACGGTGACACTCCCTGTGGTTAAACAGCTGTATATAAGGGTTGTGCCACAATGTAGTTCAGGAATAATTCCCATGCATTCATTCACTTACACTCAGATAGATTGTGACTGAATTGTACATGTGCCACTTTCACTCTGCATAACAGACGCTGACATCCTATTATTGCCCTAAATCAGCACAAAACTACAACACACAATTAAATAGAAAGCAAAACAGGAAATGTATCTAGCTGTTAGAAGTCCCTTTCTGGAAAATATTCATTTATTTATTTGTATATTTAATTGTATTTTTCTTGTATGAATTTCTCTTAGGATTCCATCATGTTTTTTTTAAAACACTTTAAACTGCTGTTACCTTGCAATTTCTCACATATGAACTTCAACTCAGTTAAATGTTCTATAGGAGCATTACAAAAGGAGATTAACAATGGTCAACGCTTGAGTTTTGCTCTTTATTACTTTTGCATTACTGTTATCTGTACACAAATCAGAACATTTTGCGTGCATAGAAGCCATCTGTGACATAAGTAAGCTTCATTTTACTCATGATTGTGCTTGCAATGTTTATGCAGCTCTGAGATACTTATTGTGATAGCATTGTTTTGTAAGAGACATAATTCCTCAGTAGTCTTTGAAATAGCTTTGTGACATGATAATCAGTAAAAGATAGCTGTTTAAGTGACTCAGCAGGCAGCATGCTGCCTTTTATCCTAGAGTGATCAAAACACTGTGGGCTTTGTCTCCATGCCAGGGACTTAGACTCATGTTCTAATACTGACAGTATAACGTAGCATAATAGGGGTGCTGCACTCCTGAGCTCCCATCATTCAGATGAGGCATTAAATGAAGGTCCCATCTGACTCAGCTGGTGATACAACAAGTGGATATAAAAGATCCATTTGTACTCACTGACAAAGCAAAGAGAATTTCCCTGGTGTCCTGACTAAATTATGCCTATTCAGTATAACTACCATCCCAAGTCACCTTTGAAAGTGTATCATACCTACTAGGAGTAATTCGATGAAAAACAAGAACGTCACGCCACCAAAGGCAGACCAATCGATGTAAAAAGCAGGCAAATAACGTCTGCCACCAAAGCTGATATAGATTAAAATGAAGCAAAACTTTATTAAAATAATTCAAACTCTGGCTTGGAATGAACCTGGATCCAGAGATCCAGGAACTAGCAAAACAGATACAGTATTCTGGCTGCAGGCCAGCAACATTGCCTGTTATGTCACAGCACATTTTCAGCAGGAAACTGGGCAGTGGAAGCCAGTAGTTAGAATCTAGCCAACAGCAACTGATGGAGTCTACCAAATACAAATTCAAGATGGACAGATGTATCATAGAAACTGGAGAGATTTGTTAAATCTCCTGAACATCTTCCTGTGGAATAGACTCATGAAACTATCTTTTACAGAAAGTTTCAAAATTCCACAAGGTTGTGAAATTTCAGAAAGTTCTATGACTGCTATCAAAAAATCACTGAAAAAATAGATGAACACAGTCTCAGACAGTAAATCGATAGTCACTTCCTTGAAGCGGTTTTATATTTGTTATATATTTATAAAATATTGAATGTGCATATGAACCTGTAGTACTAATGCAAGTATAGTCAGTCATACAAGTTGTATAAATGGACACCTATTTCTTTTCAAGCAAGGAGACATGATATCATCCAGTTAAATGATTAGGATCACATGATCTACTGGTGCTGTGTGTAACACTGATGTACACAGAAGGCAGTCTGTACATGGAAGTATTTGGAGCAATAATATATTCACTATATGGATATGTATGACATGTACAGAACAACAAGATATGTTCTTAAAGTCTATTGGCCATGTTCAAAGGTAAGTATCAATAACAACCCCTTGGAGCTGGATATAACCCCTTTACTATATACAATGACAAATTATATAGTTTTTGAAGCCAAAAGTGTGTTGTTTTGGCATTCATTTAGTTGGTAAGGACAGCCACATGAAAATTTTTCTCAGAGTTGAAATTTCCTTCATGACATCACAAAAGACTGAACCCACAATGCCTTATTATCTAAATCAATGTATAAATTACTGTACACCCCTATCAAATGCATCAGGACCAGTTAATTTCTTACTGGAAAGGTAAGTTCTCAAATAGTTCTTGCAGATGGAACATCTTAGATTGAAAATTAACAAATGATGATTTAATAGTGGAACAAAAACATAAATAAGATGCAGGTCCTCTAAAGATGTAAGTTGTTTTAATTACCCATGATACTCTGTAGCTGTATGTAAATGTTTGATCTGTATTTGCCAATACATCATAATGTGGGTGTAGTTATAGAGAAAAATGAGTAAACATTGAAACTTAAAAGTGAAACAGCACACTACAATCTTTATGTATTTTGCAAAATCACTTGTACTTTTATCATGCGAGGTACAACGAAAAAGAAATTAATTGCAAAACAAAGATACTTCCAAATATGACAATCCAGATTGTAGCTTACTACAGATCCCCCACCATGCACCAAGATTCAAACTACACCTTTCTAAACATACTAGAAAATATTACAATACAACCAAACACCCTAATACTGGGTGATTTCAACTACCCTGCCATTAACTGGGAAAACTACTCGTGTACCAACAACTTTGCCCAACGGTTCTTGGAATTCATAAATTCCAGTGCCTTGGATCAACTAATCCATAATCCCACCAGGGGCTCCAATATCCTAGACCTGGTCATTACCAATGTGGGAAATCAATGTTCCACACCTATGGTCACCCCCTTGTTGGTCAGGTCTGACCATAAGCTAATCACCCTTGACATCCACATCCCTCCCCCACCCCCACCCCCAGTAAGGAAACCTCAGTAAAAAACCTCTCCAAAGCCAACTTTATGCTACTCAAGTCAGAAGTTACAAACTTCATGACACCCATGCAGACTGGAACTGAAAGTTCGACTGCTGAATCCTACACTAAGGCACTGTATGAGCACATCCACTTGTGCATGAATCGTGCCATCCCAAATAGAACCAAGATGCTCTACTCCAAAAAAGGAAGCCAATCTGGTGGTCCCCTGCCATAAACAAACTATACAACAAAAGGAAAAATACTGTTGCACAAAAGAGGAAAATCCCAGGATGCAAAAAACTCCCTTACCAGCCTCAGTAAGAAACTGAGATTCCTCATAAAATCATCCAAAGCTAGTTCTGAAAATAAAATTGCCAAAGATTCCAAAGACAGCCACAAGGCATTCTATAGCTATGTCAAGAATCTAAATGATAATGCTCAGATCTGCTCTGAGCTACAACAAAATGGCATTAAATATACTGATCCCAAGGATATTGCCAATATCTTGGCAGATCGATTCAGTGCCAACTTCACCCCCCTCTCACCCCCTAAAAGGCCCATCTTAATACTGAAAGATTGCCAAATTACAGTAATTACGGCCACACAGGTAAAAACAGCACTTTCCAAAGCTTAGAATACAGCATCCATGGGACCAGATGACTTCATGAACTACAAAATGAACCTGCACCTCACCTAAGTGTCATGTTTAATCATAGCCTCACCTCAGGCTTCATGCCCATTGAGTGGCGCACAGCTACAGTTATCCCAATCCACAAAGGGGGGCTCCACCTTGGATCCTGGGAACTACTGTCCCATCAGTCTGACGAGCCTGATCTGCAAGGTCATGGAATATATTAACATGGAACCTATAAACAAAGACATTGGCAACCTTCAAACACTGGACCCCACCCAGTTTGGGTTCGTGAAGGGCCGATCTTGTCTCCTGAACCTGATTGACTTCTTCGAATCAGTCTCCAGAGCTGTTGACGAGGGTAAGGCAGTCCACACAGCCTATCTGGACCTCGCCAATACCTTTGACGTCATCCCCCACTCTGGAATAATTGATAAACTTACTAAGCTGGGCATTAATCCCTATGTCACTTGATGAGTTTCCAACTGGCTTACTGACAGAACCCACACTGTAAAAGCAGCCGACTACAAATCCAGCTCCATACAAGTGACAAGTGGAGTACCTCAGGGTTCAGTCCTGGGACCGCTCTTGTTTGGTGTCTACTTCTCTAAAGGACAGGCCAACACTAAGAGATTCTGGCTAACAAAGTTTGCAGATGACTGCAAACTGGGAGCTATGATTGAATCCCCAAATGATGTGGATATTCTACAGAAACAGATGCTGGGTGCCAGAGCCATGGGCTCAAGCTCAATGCCAAGAAATGGTAGTTACCCCCTTTGGGAAAAAACATGTACCCGTGAATTACCACATAGCTGGTAGTACACTAAACACAGAAAGTGTGATAAGAGACTTCGGGACACAGGTGGACAGTGGTCTCACCTTCGATAACCACATCGCCACAACAGTCAGGAAATCCTTCTATGTGGCACACCTTATCACTAAGGGATTTTAATCCAGAAAAAAGGAGGTCATTGTCTCACTATACTCATCCCTCATTAGACTCATTATAGAATACAATGCCCCATTTGGTATGTACCTCTCAAAACATCTGCAAAAACTGGAAAGGCTGCAGAAATACCTCACTAAAAGAATCACAGGCCTAAAGCAGATGCCTTATGCTGAACGTCTAAAAAAACTCCAGCTACACTCTGTCACATATAGTCTATTCAGAGGCGATCTCTACTTAACATACAAGACTATGTCAAACCCAGAACTGTTGGACATGCTACACTTAAAGAAATCCCAATCCCTCAGAGCCACATGCTCCAGGGATCTAAACCTTGTCATCACAATGAACAAAACATGCTGGAGGGATAGGTTCCTGACCCAGAGACTCCCCAGACTCTGAAATAAACTGCCCATACATGTCAAGCAGAGCACCTCTTTGGCCCTCTTCAAAAGGAACCTTGACGATTGGATGGGGAGATAGGAAATTCACCCCGGGGATAACATCAGTCGCCCTGCTAGACAGGGGTCCAGGGAAGTAAATATTGTGGGAAGAAATAGCAAGGGAATACTTATGGTTAGGCTTGTATAGGCCCTAGGGCCGATTGCCTAGTACCAACCTATGAACTTATGACCAATATGCTTTACATAGGTATGTACTTAACAGATGTGTCCCAGAGAATTTATTGTTCACAGCTGTGTCACAGTACCATTCAATGTATGTCTGAGAAATTATGCAATGTAATTCAAGAGAAGATGTTAATGGCAGCATGGTATATATATATATATATATATATATATATATATATATATATATGTGTGTGTGTGTGTGTGTGTGTCTGTGTGAAATGAAAGGCAAAAGTGAAGAGCATCATATAAGGGACCCTATGTGGAAGTAAAGAAAGGTAGATGAGGGTTGATATGCATAGAAAAACAGTCTGCCAATAGAAAACAAACAGCTATTAATCTCTTTACAACCATATAGATAAATGCATTGCCCTAGCCAGAGGACTGATTACAGTTCTGGAGACCTCATCATATTAAAGGCATATCTCAGAGGCATTAAGAGGAGGGCATCAAAGATGCTTGGAGGTCTGTACTGGAAGGCAATCTAAAAACAGACTAGGACAGCTTAACATGTATAATTGTGTAGAAAGAAGGTCGTGGTATAATATGGCAGTGGTACAGTATGGCTGTGGTACAATATGGCAGTGGTATAATATGGCAGAAACATATTAGTATCTTAGGAGCCCATATAGTCTGATTAGTATTTTTCAAACAAAAGGGGGAGACAAATGCATGGAAAAAAGAAGTCACACTTTGCAGTTTAGAAGGTCAGCATCTCAGGGGAGCATGAAGAAATATTACTTCCCAGAAAGGCTGATAGATTATTAGAACAACCTTTCTAAGGAAATAATTGAATCAAAAATAGTAAAATAATTCTGGCTTTCCTAAGGCAGAGAGAAATGTCATTTCTGAAGATGAACTGGAAAATGAAAAAAGGGTAAGTAGTGCTGGCACTTTCTATAGCAAAAATGACATTTTCAGATTAGATTATATACGTGGCCCTAACATCCCAACAAATGTTATGTTTATGCATATGTATATACATTCCTTTCTGATATATAAGTTGTAATAAACATGCACACATTGAGGAATGCTTGCATAACCTGTTTGGATACAAGCACCAAGAAAACAATGAAACACTGCATGATGGAACACACTGGTTTGGTGGAGTGCATGCCTGTACTGCACATCACAAAACCCACTACCATTCTTACTCTAAGGCATTAGCATTAACAAAGTATTTTTCTTTGTATATTTTTGAAAATGGTGCACATCACATCTGTCTTGCCATGGAATATACTGCATAAACCCAGTAGAGTTCTTGGCATGATAGACTCTACTAATTCTCTGTATTAATTAAAAAGCATGGAGATCTGAAACAGAATATACCAATAGTGTCAGAAATTACTTATTTATTTGGTGGCCATTTTCTGTGGGGGGGGATGCTTCACGCTACCAATTCTTAGTACTAAAAAGCATGAAGGTCTGAAACAGAATGTCCAAACAGTATCAGAAATTATTTATTTAGTGGCCAGTTTCTGTGGGGTGGGCACTTCACTGTGTGGTCCCCTAGAAGTTACCACAACTCAATAAAAATAATCATATTCAGTCTCAGAATTTTATGGTTCATTCTGAAAATGAAAAGTAGTATATTTCTAGGGGGTGGTCATGTAGCTATATCATTTTCTTTGAAGCATCACATCTAGTACGAATGCACAGCTCTCCTTATACCTGTAACACATATTATTCATATGCCTCATTATCTTTTCTGTAGTACAATACATACACACTCTACTAGAGTGTTGTGATCTGAGAAATTCACATTATCACTATGGTAGAGCAATAAGGAATAAATGAAAAGTGCTGTTTTTCATTATGACTATGTCCTTCAGGCAATGTAACAGACCATTAAAGTTTATTTGACTGGAAAGAATGAAAATAGTACAAACTGCAAAAACTAGTGGGTATTTTAGTATGCCTGTGAATGCATATTAACTGAAACACCACATTGTGGCATGGGTCTGAGTTATGCAAAAGCAAAAGAAATAGATGATGACAAACTAAATGACGCAACTACTACTAAATGAATACAAAAACAACTATGCTTTAGTGCTGGATTCTATAAAATGGTGTAGCTTAAAGAACAGCCCTTCTGCCATCTCACTCTTGTTAACACTGAAATGTGAAATTAGCCCCTTTTCCAGGATGAAGCATCTTCAAGCAGGATTTGTCCAACTGATACCACCAAACACAGAGGTATCGAATGGAAGAGAGTCTCACTATGCCCAAACAGGGTGATGAGATTCTATAACATTCTTGGTTAGTAAATCTCATTACTTAACCTGGACATAGATGGAACCTTCCTGAGGATTCAGCAAGACTGCTGAGTTTGGCAGAAGTTCTCTGGTGTACCTTTCCATTTGTATGTCAAACCTGGTATTGCAGGCAGCCAGGGACCCCCCCCCCCCATACAGGTGAAGCTGTTATGCCAAGAGGCCTTCCTTTGCAGCAGTGCCACCTATAGTGACTGATGAATGCAAGCATGATGATCAGCACACATGCCTACCCTCTTCTAGTTCAAGAAGAGACAGGCATGCATTGTCATTAACCACCAGGGAAAACATTTTTTGTTTAACTACTTCTCATTGTGACTCATCTATAAAGGTATTCAGGGAATAGCTAGTACTGCACTCATCCACACATGTGTACAGTCCCAGTCTTTTTCCTCAGCTACCAACACCTTCGGTACAGCTCCACCTCTAGGCTAAACTAAGTACTGCATGCAGTTGTACTGCCTGACAGGTACTGCCAGCAGTACCTAGTCCCACATACAACTGAAGCTGCCACTTTACAAATATTTCTCATTTATTTCAATCAGATTCTTAATTAACTCAGGCTTGTACATTGGTGAATCTCTCAAAGGATACTACTGAGCAGTTCAGTTATACTAAATTAATTCAGTGTAGCAAGACCAATTATCCTTTTGAAATTGGGCACAGGGCTCTGGCAGCCTCCATTAGTCTATTCTGAATGGAGACTGATGGATCCCTATTTTTTCGGCTGTGACATTGAACAAGAACTCACTGTGGTATGTTACTCAGAATACGTTATTCCATGTCCATGTCCATGTCAGCTTGGAATATGGTGGAACATTCATCAAGAATTTAAATGACAAGCAAGAAATGTTTCCATTTTATGAGAGCAATGCTCCTCAATAGATAAAAAATATATAGAAATTGTGTCACCTGTAACCCAATATATTATAATCAATTCTGAGACCAGTACAACTTGGGTATGGGGAATCTTTCTAACCTGTTCAGCCCTCCCTCTTCCAGTAAGCAGACAAAGCAGTCCCACTGCAAAAAATAAACACATTAATGTAAAACAGTAATGTAAAAAAGCATATTTTCTAGCATAAAAAGTCTGCCAAACAAAACCGTGGTGTTCATATACACTAGAAGGTCTTACAAAAAAAAAAAAAAAAAACATAGCCAGTATGAAAGGAACACATAGCAGAACAGCTTACAAAATGCCAGGTTTCAAAAATGCCTTGCAAAGTATGTTGGTCTGCAGATCTCAAACTTCCGAGTCCACTAGGGACACATACTTCAAAACGTATCACTGAATAAGGTACTCCGCCAAGAGACTGAAAAGGTGGTAGTCTGGTACAAGTACAATTTAGAAACTCCACCTGCAGCACAGCTGCCCAAATTGAATCAAACAGGCATATGCAGTTAAACTACAGCATATGCACATCTCAGAAGAGCTGCACTGAATAGAATGCTAAACCTGAACAGTAGAAAAGCAAACAGATATGGAAATCATGCATGTCTATGTATCCCATCAATTCTATATCACCCTACTTTAGACTTCTTGTGCAGAGGTGGCTGCATAGCTTCACCACCTGAATTTGAATCTCTGCCTAAGTCACACCACACAATCCTGACAGACATAACTCTGATATAAGGCCAGATTCCAAAAGTACATGGGAATGGAGTAACATGTCAAACTGAGCAGTTACTCCACAGCTGAGAGCTAGTATTTCCATACTGTACAGATTTTATTATAAGAGCGTCACATGTGCAGCACTAGTTATGTGACCTTTCATTCAAGCCTACAATGCTTGAAAGTTAGACCATACACAGTGCTAGCATTACAGTGCATCCTAATCAGCATAGTGAATCAGCAGTATTCAAAGCAGCTTAAATGTGAGAAAATTATTTCAATGAAGCTAGTAAGGCAAAAGTGCAGATTAACTTGTTTACTTTAAAACAAAATCCTCACATTTAAATGCAACAGTGAGTAAAAGTTCCTAGCAATTGCTGTCCAGCTACTATTAGTCAGGTGTTTGACACCTTATGAAGGGCCTGCTGATATATACAGATGAGTTAAATCTACAATGCAGATATTTCTTGTGTCATACATCACCCTATGTAACACACACACACACACACACACACACACACACACACACACACACACACACACACACACACACACACACACACACACACACACATCTAGTGTATATAGTGGATATAAAAAGTGTATACACCCCTGTTAAAATGCCATTTTTTTGTGATATAAAACAATGAGACCACAATAAATCATTTCAAATCTTTGCCCACCGTTAATGTGACCTATAACCTATACAATTCAGTTGAAAAACAAACAAATCTGTTAGGGAAAAAATATAAAAAGTAAAAAATGTACAATACACTGGTCGCATAAGTGTGCACACCCTTCAACTAATACTTTGATGTGTGTGCGCACCCTTAAACTAATACTTTGTTGAAGCACCCATTGATTTAATTACATCATTCAGTCTTCTTGGGTACACACCTGTCATCAATTAAAGAGACTCTGAGTAACCCCAAATAAAGTTCATCTGTCCTAGTAGGATTTTCTTGACATTTACTCAGTTGCCTGCTACAGCACAAGCCATGGTTCGCAGAGAGCTTACAAAGCATCAAAGGGATCTCATCGTTGACAGGTATCAGTCAGGAGAAGGGTACAAAAAATTTCCACAGCATTGGATATACCATGGAACACAGAGAAGACAGTCATCAAAAAGTGGAGAAAATATGGGACAACAGTGACATTGCAAAGAACTGGACGTCACTCTAAATTTGATGAAAAGACAAGACGAAAACTGGTCAGGGAGGCTCCCAAGAGAACACTGAAGGAGCTGCAAAAATTTCTGGCAAGTACTGGTTGTGTACTATATGTAACAACAATCTCCCGTATTCTCCATATGTCTGGACTATGGGGTAGGGTTGCAAGATGGAAGCCTTTTCTTACACAGAAGAACATCCAGACCCGGCTAAAATTTGCAAACAATACATCAGATCACCCAAAAGAATGTGAGAAAATGTGTTATGGTCTAATGACACCAAGGTTGAACTTTTTGGCCACAATTCCAAACGGTACGTTTGGCGCAAAAACAACACTTTGCATCACCAA
>NC_056725.1:683400038-683547131 GCF_019279795.1 Protopterus annectens
ATTTATTTTATTTATTTATTTTATTTTACATTTGTTGACCGGGCTAGTCCAGCTGGATACATATCCATTTTCAGCAGAGGCCCGGGGAGAAAAGCTCCTCAAGAGTACAAAACAATGTTTGACGTTAATCAAATAAAAACAGTAAATAAATTCAAAGTTTAACAAATAGAAGTACTATATACAATTAAGCTATTTTATGCAAAAAAGAACATATTGAAGTAAGTAGTTGGGTAAAAATAAGTAAAATGTACAGTAGAGGAACACACTAGAAAGAGGTGTGTTAACATAAGATACTAGAGTGACAAAGAGAGATATTAAGATATAAGAGAGAGTCCAAATTAGTTGCAAGACAAGTTATGCTTCTGGAATTCCAGTATGCAGGTAGATTATGCAGACATTAAGATTTAGAAATTTAGTGAGAAGACAAGAGATGTTAGTCTGGGTTAAGACAGGTGCATAGCCAATGTGTTTTAAGGTAGGATTTAAGCCTGATTTTGAATTGTGTAAGTGATGGTAGTGAGGTTAGGTCACTGGGAAGGGAGTTCCAGGATTTACCAACGATGTTAGAGAATAGAGTCCCCTGCCTTGTTGTTGGCTTTGTGTGTTAGTACTAGCATTTTAGTAGCTGAGTGCAGGGTTTTAAGGTTACAGTAGGGGATGATAAGGTTGGTAAGAACTGGTGTGTTACTAGGCTGATACAGGATTTTATATGCAAATATTAATTGATTAAGTAGAAGTAGGTTAGGTAACTGTAGCCAACCAATATTTTTATAATTAATACAGTGGTGGGTCCTAAATGTAGAGCCAGTTGCAAATCTTGCAATATTGTTGTAGGAGACTACTAGTTTGTTCATATTGGTTTTTGAGAGGTTAGTATATATAGGGGAGGCATAGAGGAGGGTAGAGATTAAGTGGGTCTGGGCAATAGTAGATCTTGCTAGTGGGGTAAGAAAGGATTTGATTCTATATAGTGAGCCTAGTTTTTTGTTAACTGTTTTTATGGTATTGTTTATGTGGGCTTCAAAGTTAAGGTTATTGTCAATTAGTACCCCTAGGAGTTTTGTGTTAGAGTCAGGGGATATGATAGTTCCGTTGTTAGAAGTGACAGTAAAGTTTAGAGGTGTGTGTCTATGGGTGGGAGTAAAAAGTAGAAGTTTGGTTTTTTTAGGATTTAGGATAAGACATTGATGTTGTAGCCAATCCTCAACTGTGTTAAACACTTTTTGGGTAAGAGATTGCAGGTCTGCTGGATTTGGGGCTGTGCAGATTAATGTGGAGTCATCAGCATATTGTATTAAGGAGGCCTGAGGAATAACAGTGTACAGGTCATTGATAAAGACAGAGAATAGAAGTGGTCCAAGTATAGAATCTTGGGGGACACCTAGTGAGATGGGGAGATGGGGAGATAAGTTGTTCCCCCACATAACTGCTTGTTGCCTATTGCTTAAGTAGGATTCAAACCATTGTAAAGAAAGAGTATCAAGGGACAGGTTTTTCAGTGTGTTAATGAGAGGTTTGTGGTTAACCATGTCGAAGGCTTTGGAGAGATCAATAAAGAGGGCTGAGGATAGAGTGTTGTTATTGCGGTTTTTATTTATACAGTTGGAGAAGGATAAAAGGGCAGTAGTAGTACTGTGAAATGGCCTGAAACCGTGTTGGCAGCTAGCTAGCAAGTTGTTGTCTATAAGGTGTTTTAACAGTTGCATATGAATGCATTTCTCCATGATTTTGGCCAAAGGAGAAAGTATGGCAGTAGGTCTGTAATTGGATAGATCCCTAGAGTTTCCACCCTTATGAAGGGGGATAATATGTGCAATCTTCCATGTGATAGGAATTGCACCTTCAGAGATTGTTCTGTTAATCAGAATGGAAACTGGGTAGCTATAGCATCTGCTGCTTTCTGTAGATATTCAGCAGGAAGGAGATCGGCTGCAATGGTGGTAGGTTTGAGGTTTTGTAGGAGGGTACGAATAAGGGATGTAGAGATGGGTTTGAAATGAAATGGTGGAGGTAAGGTAGTATTATGGGATGTTAGAGGTGAGCTATTGGGAGATAGTTGGTTGGCAAGAGACTGAATGGTTTCAGTGAAGAAGGTGTTAAAGGTTCTTGCTACTTCCTTTGGATTGTCCTGGTCTGCACCTACAGGTGGGGGGGGGGGGGGTGACAGTACAACCTGGGTGTAAGAGAGTATTTATACCTGCCCAAACTTTTTGGGGTTTACTTTGCTGGGTATTTTGGAGTTGTATGTAGTACTTTCTTTTATCTAACAGTATTGATTTTTTTGTGTCATTTCTTAACTGTCTGAACTTGATGTGATCTTCATGGTTTTTGGTAGTACGCCATAAGGTCCAGATTTTATTTCTAAGTAGCATTTTTTGTTTTGTATCTTTTGAGAGCCAGGGGGCAGGTTTGTTTCTAGTTTTAATGGTCCTTATTGTAGCATGGAGGTTGAGAATGTTTAGAAATTTACTGTTAAAGTAGATTACTGCTTCCTCTAGGGGTAGACTTTTAAGGGGTGCCCAGTTGCATGCTCTAAGTTCGTTTTGGAAAATATCAGGGTTAAATTTTTTTTTATTCCTCATTGCTTTATAGGTAATTGGATTTTGGATATCAGTCTTGTCTCTGATTATGAAGGTTAGAGCATGGTCGCTTATATCCTCAGGGAGAGTTCCTACTTTATAGCTTAGGTGATGTCTATTTATTAGTATCCAGTCTAGGGTGCTTTCAGTGTTGTTCTGTTTATTGGTCCTTGTGGGGGAGCTTATAGTTTGAGTAAAGCCATGTAAATTAAGATGGGTAGAGGGCTGTTCTGAGGTACAGCTATTCCAATTTATATTAAAGTCTCCGAGTACTATTGTCTCTTGGGGATAGTGGGTTGATAGCCAATTCAGGATATTTTCTAGGTTGTTTGAGTTATTCCCTGGGGGAAGATAGATGGCAATAATATAAATCGATTTATGGTTATTGAGTTGGAGTTTGGAGATAAGTATTTCCTCATTGCTAGTTGGAGGGGGCTTAGAGTCAATCGAGGTAACTTGTAGTCCAGACTTGTAAAGTATTGCTATTCCACCTCCCTTTTTAGCTAATCTATCTAGTCTTAATGTGCTATATCCTGGTGGAGTAAATTCATTGTCTTGTATAGATGGTTTGAGCCAAGTTTCAGTAAGACACAGGATGTCAAATGAATATACATCTATGAGAGCATGTATTTGGGCAACTTTGTTATTTATGCTTCTTATATTAAGATGGGCTATTAATAGTGAGTTGGGAGGTCTAATAAGGGATTGGGTGGTAGTAGGGGTTGCTATATGGGTAACTGTAGGAAGTGTAGAGCTTGGACCGGGATTAGGTTGGATATCGCCATCTATTATTGATTGGAGTTGGTAGTTAAGTGTTAGTTGTAGGTGTTTACATATAAGGAACAGAGATTTCTTGGCTTGAGGCCGATAGTATTTAATGTGATTTAGTCTGTGATATTTTGCCGATAGGTTCTATTGGACTATGTGTCCCAGGCTGGGTATGAGCTTTGCATACCTCTCAACCTCCTAGAGCAAGAAATCTGGACAAAGCTACAAATAATGTGAGGACAAAGGCCCCAAAATAGGGAAACTTTTTAAATATTGCTCTTACAAACTTAGAAAATTGATAGAATAACATGTTTTGTATTAGCATGAATTTTCTGAAGGATATTAAGTCTTAAAATCAAATGTCTGCTATTATTTTCTGACTTTAATCATCAGTGATTTGCTAGAAAACTAAAGTTTTATGAGAAACAGACCAAAAATATGAGTATAAAATCTGGACATTCTATGCAAATTTGGACAGCTTTGAACTATGGAGCTTAGCATTAAGCAGTGTTCTACCTTTTCCAAGAATGATGTTACAATATGATCAAAAGCTAATTGACTTTAACAACTGGCTTCATTGTGGGTGTCATTTGAATGTGGTACACTATTTGTCAGCCAGGGTGGATATCTTTGACAGAATACTTTGCTTCAGCAAGGATAATTTGTGCCTGTCCTGTCTAGGCTTCTAAATATTGGCTAAATCTTTATCCACCCCCATGGTGCCTTTTAAAGGCATTGTTGTAGACACTGACGACCTAATGAACCAATCCAACATAGCTAGACCTACCAAGGATAATCTAAAGATATTACTTTTTAATGACAGGAATCTAAACAAAAAAATTCTCTCACTGCAAGTTCTTCTTACCTTGAAGAATGCAGATGTTTGTGCAGTTACTGAGACTTTATAGCTATGCAGAACTCCCCAATGGTGCAGAGATACAATGCCTTTCGAACAAGCTAATTCACAGGTAGGAACAGAAGGTGGAAGTGCCACAAGGTACATCAGAAACAAGCACACCTCAAGGCCAGTCAAGCAATATGATGCACGTGAGATTCTCTAAATATAAGTCATCATAGTCAAATTACCATATCATCTCTTTGCTAGTTTTTTTTTTTTCCCCCCAAGTCTTTTAGGTTTACAAAACCATGACAGGAATTGACCCCATTCCTAAGTCAAAGTATGATTAAAGTTCATGAAATTAGTATTGTTTCAATCTTTGATGTTTGCCAGAAGTGCTCTTCACAGCACCCGCAATGTGCCCAGTAATGACTCAATTTGTATGGAGTTACATGTATCGATAACATATCTAAGTACGATTGTAAATTCTTTTTTTATAAGACCTGTTGCTCATACTACTACTGGAACTGTCTGGGTAGCTTTCTTCCACATTGCCCTTGTTTTTGTTGCCAGTTATAGGATCCTTTCTATGACCCAGGAAAACCATACCACTCACTTAAATGTACTGGAGTCTCTCTCCATTCATCCTAATACCATACTCATGTGGGACTGGGACTTCACCCACAACACTATAAATGAGAAATCATACACAGCCCTAAATTCACAGGCCCAAAGATTCCTGAACTTTGTCAACACAAATGCCCTGGGCCAGTTAGTCCATATGCCCACTAGGGGTGCAAACATGCTCGACCTGGTTCTCACCAACATGGGTAAAAGTTGCACCACCTTGATATAATGTCCTCACTGGTCAGGCTGAACCATGAAGCAGTGTTCTTTGAAATGGCAATAAAACCTGGGACACCTGCAAACCCTAGAGCTTTAAGGAATTACTCCATGGCAAACCTCCTACTATTAAGTGACACACTGGCAAAATTTCAAGCCCCACCATCTCTTATGCAGAATTGTTCAAAAAGAGCCTTTACAACCATTCATAGAGGCAGTAGTACCTTCCAGAAATAAAGAACAAACTTAAACAACAAACTGTCCCGGTGGAATCCCACTGTGACAATGTAAGGTATTGCCAGCTATGCCAGGAGAAGTAGGGCAGTGGATATGTAGCATATGCAAGCACAGCTAGCCGGAATTTAGTAAATAATTATATGTTATTTGAATAGCAAACTGATTTGTAAAGTTGCTTGTGTTAAAAATGTGTCAACAGTGTGTCTTGTTGGACAGAGGAAGGAATATACATGTATTATTGTAACTGTTGAAATGTATATATTGTAACAAAGAATATTGGAAGAGAAGGGATTAATCTCAGTCCAGCTAACTTTGAATAGAGTTTGAAATTAAATTACCTGGCTTAGGCCATAAAGATTGTATCTTACAGTTCTCAATGCAGCCAAAGACAAAAAGTCAGTACTAGGAAGCTTTCTGTATAGTCTTTGGGGTGAACTAATTGCTACTTTGGAAGGGTGGAGATTTGAAATTGCTTTATGACTTCCAGAAGCTGCAGCAGATCTTAGCAAGCTCTATATGTCTCTGTATTATTGACACATATGTGCTAAATCTTGGCAACATTTAGCCAAGGGGGTAGTATGGGAACCAGAAGTGAGATGACCAGATGTATGTGATATCATTCTGTAATCCCTCACTAAAAATGATGTTGTAATACTAGGTGAGACTGAAGTCTTAGAGCACTCTGTTTCTGGAACCTGACAAAGAAGGAAGACCACTCACATACTTCATCTTGGCCTTGCTCTAGTAAGTGAACTAAGGAATAGTTGGGCAGGCAGTCAAACTGAGATCCTTTGTTTTGTTGGAAAAGATTTAAAACTGTATAGAAGGAAACGCAAATATCTGAATATTACTAAAGTTCAGAGAAGAAGAGAAAATATAGGTGCCACAGCCAGTACTGTGAGAAGAGAACAGAGACCATAAAATGAAGGTAGTTATGAAGTGCTGAATGACAGTCCCTCTGTAGTCCATTAAGAACCGTCACAAAACAAAGATCAGATGTTCAAGGAGAAGTGACTTACTATATATTCCAAATATGGAAGAGTGTTGAAGAAAGCAGACATATAGATTGACTATTTGAGAATAAATCATGATTGTAAAGACTGAAAAGCTGCATTTTTCTATATGCCAACCATTGAGAGTCCTCCTGTCAGACGTCAGCCCATTCTCTCCTGCCATACTGGGTTTTCCAACATTGTGGAAGACACCATCCAGGGGGCATCATCCAAGCAGACAAGGGAGTGTATTTCTTGCTTTACTAGATTCCTGGCAATGAGTACATATTTTCATAGCCACAACCCCCTCAACTGGGTGGAAGACATGTCACCTAAGTCACTACAGGGGCCACTATGGCTTTCTATATGCAAGTTCATTCTCCAGTGCACCAGGGATGATGGCCAAATGTCCACCACAGGGCCATCACTTCCCACTGCAGCTCCTCAGCTGAAGTATTATGGAGCTTTACATCTGCAGTCCACTCTTATACCCCACCTGAGCTGCAAACTGTGCCCTGGTTTTATTGTAAGGGTTTTATCTCTTTACACAAATTGTGATGGCAATTTAAAGTTACATTTATTAAGATGTACTTTTAATGTGTACCAATGCATTGTTTTGATGAATAAATCCCATGAAATGCTTAATAGAGAATTGTGATTGATTTAAGATGTTGAATCTAGCTTAATCCATGCTCCTTCACTGATGCATTTATATTATAAGGCAGGTATAGCTTTAAATAAACAATGTGGACATACTACAAAAGGGCCTCACTGAAACAGATGCCTGGTGTCAAAGCCATGGCCTGAAGCTCAATGCAAAAAAAGTGTATTGTCATCCCATTTGGTAAAAACTCTGTACCCATGAACTACCACATAAGTGGTAGTCAACTTAATGCCGAAAGTGTGATGAGACCTTGGGACACAGGTGGACAGTAGTCTCTCCTTTGATAATCACATCACCACAGTGGTCAGGAAATCCTTCTACGTGGCTCACCTCATCAAAAAGGGTTTCTCATCCAGGAAAAAAGAGGTCATTGTTCCCCTCTACTCATCACTCATTAGACCCATTATAGAGTACAATGCCCCTTTTGGTATGTACCTCACAAGACATCTACAACAACTGGAAAGGCCACAGAAATACCTCACAAAGAGGATTACTGGCCTCAAACAGATGCCCTACGCAGACTGTCTCAAAAAACTCCAGCTTTACTCCATCGCATATCGCCTACTCAGAGGCGATCTCTGCCTAACATACAAAGCTATGCCAAATCCAGAGTTGTTGGACATGCTCCACTTAAAGAAATCCCAATCCCTCCGAGTTACATGCTCTAGGGACCTAAACCTTGTCACCACAATAAACAGACATGCTGGAGGGAAAGATTCCTGTCCCAGAGACTTCCCATACTCTGGAACAGACTACCTGTCTATGTTAAACAGAGCTCCTCATTAGCACTCTTCAAGAAAAATCTTGATGATTGGATGGGAAATAGGAAATTCACCCCAGGGATCACTTCTGTTGCTCTGCTCGACAGCGGCACAGGAAAATAATTTTCTTGGGTGGCGAAAGCCAGGGTACCTTTTTGGCTAGGCTTATATAGGCCCTAGGGCTAATAGCCTAGTACCTACCTATGAACCTATGAACATATGAGATGGCTATAGGACAGTATATATCATGTGCTACATATTTCTTAAAAAAATTTCAGTCTAATTGCAGCTGTAAGGGAGGTTATACCACATCCTCTGGATGTCCAGGGTTTTCATGTTTCGTTTCACTGCTGCTCCCTTAGAATATCTTAAATATTTGCTAGTGAATTATTTAACCATATTGTTGAAGATTCTGCCTCCCCTCCAAGAGAAATGCAGAGGGTAATTATAGTATGTAGGTAAGTATCCATCCAGCTGAGTTCCCACTCCTCACGGAAGCCAGATTCCTGAGATCTGTACCAGCTGATGAGCTACTTGATGAAGTCTATGATATAATGTTTCCTAGTGTAACACCCATCAAGGACAGCACCCAGAAGAATATGACCGTGTGGACTGTAAGTCTGGAGTCAATTCACAGTTACTCATTCTCTTCCAGTAATGCTTCAAGTCTGCCATAGCGGCTCTTTTGTCTTGGTATGGACAATTCATATCCATCATCATGCATCTTCCACAGTTCTCAGGATTTGCTTATTATTTCTCTTAGCCATGGCAACAGGTAGGTACCTTTTTTCTCCATTTCCTTTCTCCTCTAATTGTAGCCAAGCATTACAGCCTTCCATTAGAAGCCATTATCTCCTCTTGCACCTTTTGTTACATTCTTCTAGATCTACACTGTGACAGGTCCCAAAATTATTCCTGATCTCCACAGATGATGTGAAAGAGCAGTCTAGCAATTATAGACAATTTAATTTAACAAAAACTAATAAAATCTAAACTATTACAGAATTAGATACTGAGGCCCATTTTAATCTGTTTGTTAACTGAGTAAATTCACTGTACAAAGTATCACTTTTCAAGAGTGACCCAGGAGTCTTGTTAATTGACTTGGTCAAAATCACAGGGCCAGATTCATTAATGTCTACACTATGTGTACACGATATGTATTCAAGAACATCCCTACCACATTTTTTCTAGTCATCCAAAAAGATTACACTAAGTGTACATGTCATCTACACTTTATTGTAACCTTTATTAACCCTGTTAATATTTAAAGCTGCAAGAAATTCAGTACGAAAATTAAAATTAGGAGGAAGAAAGTGTGACTTATGCCTGCATTGTCTGTTCACTCAGAACAGTGTACATATAGTGTACAGTTAATGTAGGCGTTATTGAATCCCAGGGACACAGTAGGCAATTGGAGGTGAAAGGAAGCATATCCTGAACTTTTGTCTACAGGAAAAACTTTGTTTTAACTTTAGAGAGTTAATACACAGCGCTAAGTGCTAATCAGCACTCATTCAGTTAGTAAGTTAACTAAACAGGTGTTGCATCTTCATGCAATTTCAGAGCAATAAGAAGTATGAAACCCAAATGACTGACATTATTACCTAACCAGAAAATGTACAATTTAATGAGGAACAGTCCAAGGCAAAAAATGAGACAAAATTATAGATGTTTTGCAAAATCAGTGACAGCTGAAAGCAGCACTATGGCACATATACACAGAGGCACACACAGTTGCTTACCACATCCATGTGGTCATGCCAACCTCTTCAACATTAAAAAGTACTGTTTTTCTGTTTTTTTTTAATATATCAATCTGCTGTAATCTTTTGGACAAGGCATTTGGACATCAGCACTACAAAACCAAAAAAGTGGAACATTTCAGTTTTTATTATCTAGCCAACCCAGCTTCAATAAAAATAAATTAAATAACAGGATATTGTATTCAATTTCTGCTACTAGTACTCACAGGGGCTGCTTGCCCATACATGTAACAGGGCAAAGACACATGTGAGTTTGTGCAATTAATGACAGATCAACCAGCTACAAGGCAGGCAGCAAGATATTAGGGGTACATTTTATGTTGTTTATTTTATGGGACTGGCGGGAATACTTTTTTTGTTTTGTTTTTGTTTTATTTACTGATGCACAGTCATGGAACTTAGCAACCATGACTGAGCATCAGTCTTAGTGCCCAAGTCCCCCACATTGTACAGAGTACTTCTCATTTAAGCTATGGGAGAGGCACTATTCCACTGATCCACATGGAGCAGTGGCGGCTCCAGTTTGCATTTTCTGAATGGCTTATGTACTGCAAATATAAAGCCAATCTGCATAGAGGTAAATGGGCAAATCAGAAAATGAGTTCAAAAGTAAAGTGAGCCTATTAGAGGCTGCAAAGGTGGATCACTCACTGAACAAATTCCTAAGACAATGATGCCAATAGTAATGCTGCTATAGTTTCTTTGCCACTGAGATAAATTGAAAAAAATGTGTTTCACAGGGAGATGATTTATTCTCTTTCCTCAGGAAGAAAGTTTTTGGAACTACAAGGGAGCAGTCCTTATGGTGTCAGCCAAGTAAAAGAATCAATTGCAGTGGATGGAGATGGTCAGGATACAAAAGCTGGGCTAGGCTAGACAGAATTTACATTTCACAGGAACATGTGCAATTAATCAAAGGTCTTCATAAGCACCCAATAAATATTTCAGATCATGCGCCAATAATAACTAAAATAAAAACACAGGGTAATAAAATAAAAAATGAGACACTGGTGCTTTCTCACCTGTCTGTTGAAAAGAGGAAAATTTAAGGAATAGGTAGTGGAAATTATTCAGGAGGTATTAGAGAAGATATAAACTTATTCTAAAAATATAGCTAGGGAGAGGGATAAAATTAAAGTGGAATTTAAAAATAGGGTGGAAATAAAGAAAGGAAGATATGGTTAAGAAGTAACAAGATTTATTTAGAGGGACTGACAAATTATTAAAGTACTGGAAAATAGAGGGAATCTCACAGAACAAGAAGAGGAGGAACTACAGAATGCTAAACAGAAAATATGGGATTAAATGTAGCAACACTGTAGCAAAAAACAGCAAAGAAAACCACAAAGTAATCCACAATATGCAGAAACAATTTATTCCTCTGACGTCTCAGCCAAAGCCTTCAAGGAGTAAAGAACTTACAAAATGCACAATACATATATAACAATCACAAACTAATTAAACAATAAAAACAATTAAATTAAATTAACACCCTCCAATTGAATTCTTCATTTAACCCATGAGGGTGCAAAGTACCAAATTTTAAAATGTAAATAGCTTCCTTAGAAAGCAAGTAATGCTTTATGTTACAAATATCAAAATAGACAAACTTATTTTTTCCTAAACAGTACCCTGTAACCCCTCATTTTTACTATCATGATTTTTTTTAAAATGCAAAGTCACAGAGCATTCCTCTTTCTTATTGACAATGTCCCTAGCATGTTCCATTAATCTCAACTTAAATGCCCTTTTAGTTTCCCCAATATAAAATTTATTACATGGGCATCTAAGTGCATAAATTACACCTTCAGAATTACAAGTAAAATAATTACATGTATTAAAGCCCACGTTATTTATATAAGGAAAACTATTGACTACAAAATTACATGCTCTACATTTGCCACACTTAAAAGTACCCCTAAGGGAAATACTGTTAGCAAGACTAACAGAGGGCA
Source organism: Protopterus annectens (assembly GCF_019279795.1). Lineage (NCBI taxonomy): Eukaryota > Metazoa > Chordata > Ceratodontiformes > Protopteridae > Protopterus > Protopterus annectens. The sequence continues at coordinate 683,411,442 of NC_056725.1, forward strand.
AAAAAAAATTTACTATTCACCAAGAAATTTTGGATATTCCTGCCTCTCTTGTAAGAAAATCTCAATCTACCTTCTAACCATATTGCTACATTATTAAGTGAAACAAAATATTCCCAATAATGTTTAACCAGCCTAACCAATTCAGCACTAAAATTACTATATGTAGTAAGAAAATATAAAATCTCATGCTGTTTATTAATTTCCAAACTAGATGTTAGGGTATATTTTCTATATTTTTTATTTTGTATTCTCCTAACACCTATATTAAACAGTCTATCATAACTTCTCTGAACCAATTCATCACTATATCCCCTACATTGAAACATTCCCATAGTTGAGAAGTAACAAGACTTATTTAGAGGGACTGACAAATTATTAAAGTACTGGAAAATAGAGGGAATCTCACAGAACAAGAAGAGGAGGAACTACAGAATGCTAAACAGAAAATAAGGGATTACCTTAATAATATGCATGAGTTTAGACAGATTGCAGTTAAGCAACTATTTCTGATAATACCTCTAGAGCACAAAAACTCTTAGCACAACGACTCAGGAAACAGAAAGGAGAAAGAGCTATCACCAAGCTTAGAGAGCCTATAACAAGGAAGGCAACAAGAAATCCTACAGAGGAATTAGAAATATTTTGGAAATTTTATGAAAGTCTGTATAAAGCAGAAAAATATGGACGTTAGTTAAAGGATTTAATGGAAATGTTTGTAGAACAATTAAATATGCAAAAGCTATAGGGAGGGGAGGCTCAATTATTAATAGTTAGGATAGAAGGAGGTGAGATACAAATGATGTTGTATAACCAGTCTACATGAAAATACCCAGGAATAGGTGGCATATCTGTGGAAGTTTGGAAGCTAGGAGGGAAAAACTGATAAAGATCTGGAAGGTTTTATTTAACAGTATGTTAAGAGGAGTAGAAGTGCCAACGTCCTGGAAGGAAGTGGTGGTAGCTGTAATACCTAAAGATCCATCAAATCCAGCTTCATACAGGCTCATTTCGATACTCAATCTTGATTATAAAGTGTTAATGTCTATAATGGCTGAAAGAATGGCAAAAGTGATGCCAAAAGTGATAGATATGGATCAGTGTGGTTTTGGGGGGGGGTAGTCATTTGACAACATAAACAGAACTGTGATGATCCAGAGGGAAGCAGAATCTAAGAAACTACTACTGTTGTTAGTGGGTCTTGATGCAGAGTAAGCATCTGACAGAGTAAGTTGGGATTCTATGAGCAGAGCAATGGAAGCATGTGCATTCCCTGATAAAATTATAAGGTTGATTAGGATGATATACGAAGGATCGGAGGAGAAAATTAAAGTGGGTGGGGTCATCGCTGTACATCTCTGCTTGAGTAGAGGGACCAGGCAGAGGTGTCTTCTCCCCCCTTTGTTATTTGCATTACACTTAGAACCATTGGTAAAGAAAATAAGGGACTCAGAAATTCAAGGATATAATTGGTATGATAGTTAAAAAAGCTGGCTGTATTTGCAGATGACATTATTTTATACCTGACAAAACCAGAAAGGGACATAGCAATGCAGAGGAACATATTAAGACAGTTTCAAACTTTTTCAGGATACCAAATTAATGAAGCTAAAACAAAAGCAATAGTGGTAAATTACCTAGCCACATACAAATTGATTCTGCAATATCCATATTTATGGGGACATGATAAAATGAATTATTTTGGAGTATGGATTAAAAATGATAGCACTATGGCAGCTAAGAATATGTGGGAAGAGACTAAACAAAAGATAATACAAAAAACTGAGAAAATGGAAGCTCTGTTATAGAGATATTGATAGTAAGATACAGGCAGTTAAAATGTTTTTAGTCCCTTTAGTCTTATACACAGGTCAGGCATTTTTTTTATCAACCAGAGGAGAAGATGTGGATAGCAATTAATAAAGAGCTGAAGGATTTTATCTCAGAGAGGAAGACAGCAAACGTCAAGTGGGATAAGCGTATTCTTCCAAAAGAACAGGGTGGATTGGGATTGCCCGAGTTGAAGGGGTATTTCAGTGCAACACAGTTAAAACTCCTATATGTAGCCCAAGCAGAAAACTATAATTCAAAGTGGAAAGAGATGACGATGAAACAGGGGGGAAGCTCAAGTAACAGGGAGAGACTGGGATTTTGAATGCAAACCTTTAAGGAGAACAGCAATAATCTTACAGAATATTATATTCATAAAGTAGCAGGTCTTCTAAGAACTAGGTCAACATGGGAATGGAGAAAGGAGATTCTGGCAATAGGGATGACATCAATTAGAGATACAGACAATAGGTAAGAGGGGTGAGAATATACTGGAGAAAACTGGCTAAGGAACCAAGGCACTGGGTGCAAATAATTAGGGACTGAAAGGTAATAGAATAGGAAGATGACAAGAACTTAATTGGACTGCAGGCTAGAGATTATCTTTCCTATCAAATATTGATATCAGACTACAGGCAAGGAGAAAGGAAGAAATAGGGGGGTCCTAAATGAAAGACCAGCACTGATAGGGTTTTTAGTAGAATCTAGAACAAAAGTTGCCATTACGAAAGGAATAATTAGTAGAGCATAAAGGAATAATTAGTAGACCATATAAAATAGCGCATGATAACTATAAGACTCAATCAGAGTAGGTTAGGAAGGATTGGGAAGAGAGTTTAGATAAACAATTCACAAGGAAACAATGGGTAATAAATTTGTATGTCTCCCAATTATGCAACAAAATCTAGAATATTAAGGATCTTTGTCTGTAAGTGTTTACATAAGTATTTTTATAACTCAAGCAAACTTCAAAGAATGTTTCCTCAGGTAGACAGCAAATGTTGGAGGTATGATTGGAAAGAAAGGGGTAATTCAGAACATATGTTCTGGGAGTGTAATGAGCCAGCAGACTAAAGATTCCCTGCAGACTACTCTGTCTGAGATGTTGGGTGAGCAAATTGGAGTAACTAGGGAAATTATTCTTTTGCGCTATGATACAGAATCAGAATTGCCTAGACATAGTAAGGCCTTGCTGAGTCTAATTATGATGACTGCTGAAAAAGCAATTACTAGAAAATGGAAATCATAGTCTAAGCCAACTTTACTAGAAGTAGTGAAGATATTAACAGAGATAAAACAACTGGAACTGGGATATTTAGACAAGGGTAGGAGCAAATTACATAGGAAAAAAATGGGAAATATAGAGTCAATACATGCAGAGGAGGAATGAGGTTTAAAAGACTGCAGGATTTGAAAGAGATATGTAATGTTGACTTAACAATGAATGAATATGTTAAAAAGTGATGTATAACATTTGCAGCTACAGTTGTGTCGGCACACTTTGGAATGTATAATGTTTGCAACTGAGATTGCGTCACTATGGTTTAATTTCATTTACATAAATGTAACATGGCCTATGTCATACATGATAATTTAATAAAGGTGTTTCTTGTTAAAAAAAAAAAAAAAAAAGATCTGTAACTTCATGCTTTTCCTTCTCTTTCTGAGGGCTAATGCTGGTGTTTGGTATGGATGGTGTGGTGGTAATGCTTCCTGGCAGCTGCTTGTGATCTGTGGATAATTTACTTATTTATTTGTTTATTTATTTATCTTCTTTTTTGTCCCTGTGTTTGGACTGGAGTTGCCAGTCTCATTGAATTATTTACTTTAGTGGGAGCTGTTTTATACTGATTGCCTGTTAGAGGTAAATGCCTGATTTTTCTTTAAGTTTAATGGCTCAGTCAGTCCAGCTTAGGAGGAAGTGATGTCATTTTGGCTCCATTTTTCATATTTGTGATTGGTCAGTTTGTATTATAAATATAGTATGTACTGTTCTTGTTAAATATGAGGATCTGAGGAAGCATTTGTTTTATGCGAAAGCACTTGTCCTATATGTTTTCAAATTACTGTTTTTATTGAAGTGGAGTAAATTCAGCATGGTTATCCAGCTGTTTTTTTATGAAGATTTACTTTTTCTATCTGGATATTCAGTCTGCACTGGTGATTTTTTTCTTTAGTAGGAGGAGGGGTGGTCTGCTAGAGAGAAAGAATGTTGGACAAATAAATAAAAAATAATTTCTTTCCCTCTGCCTCCTGATGACCATCCTGCTTTTACAGTATTTACATTTCCTTATAAGACAATGACACAGGTGGATACCAACAGCATTATGTTACAGCGGATCTACTTCAGTAGATCGAATTACCTTAACAGCGAAGCCCAAATAACCAAAACAAAAGCACTGAACAGACCAGAGTACTGAATGTACAAAACATCGTAACCTCACACCAGGAAACCAGTCAGTCGTCTAGCACCACCAAGAAAACAAACTACACTTAAATTCAACCCATTCAACTGGGGGACTTCACCCCCCACACCCGCCTTACTTAAATGTACCAACTCCAAGATCGCACTGCAGTGTGGAAAAGGGCAAAGGTCACCATGTTGGCCAGCAGACTCTTTTCCTGTGTTAAATCACTGATATTTTGCCATTCAGTACCCTGGTTTGTTCAATGCTTTTGTCTTGGTTATCTGGGCTTCGGTGTTAAGGTTATTTGATCTACTGAAGTAGATCTGTTTGCTATAGGTAGAATGTGGATTTTGGTGCACATACTAGAATAGAGATCTGAGGTTACCCATGTAACATTTTATCATGCATAGCTTCTGCTTAACCATTGCCCCACCAGTAAGGAGTTCTAAAGTATGTTAAAGTACATTGATCCTACTGTTAAATTTGTCCATGCACTTAGCAGTGCAAATGACATGCAAGTCTAAAACTCTCTGCAATGCAAATATGTAGTAGGCTAAGGGTGTTAAGAAAAAGTATTTATGAGAGCCATGTAAATGTTGTAGGATGTTATATTAATGGGCAGTTGGTTGAAAGACAACTTCAACAGGATATTACGGAAATGGTATATTTTTGCACAGTGCGAAAATATGATGTTCCGCATTTTGACTGTTTGCCACTCATTGCTAGGGTCTGCGTTCCACATTGACCTCTTAAGAGTTTGAGACCTATGGCATCATTAACCTATATAGCAGCAGCAAAAACATTAGAATGTTGGTGTTTGTGACAGGCAGCATTGAAGGTGCCCCATCAAAAATCATTATTTTATTAATTAATAAAGAAATGAAAGATTTTATTAAAGCAAGGTAATGTTTAAGTCTGCATGAAATAAAAAATGGTCTTCAGAGGTACTGCTTTTATGAGACATACTACTGGGCAAATTCTTTTATGGAATTAATTTCATTCATTTTTTTATATATAGTGCCTGCTTTGTCCTCTTTGGAGTTAATGGATAGCTGAAGCCTGCTCCAGTAAGCAGTAAGCATGAGGCACAGAACCAGTCCTGAATGTGGTGACAATCACAGGACACACACACACACACACACACACACACACACACACACACACACACACACACACACACACACTTATACATGTGCATGCAAGCAGACGCATATACACACACAAACACACACACTCATACACATGTACATATTCATGCAAGCAGACACACACACACATGCGTGCACTCACATATGTACACATGCCTGCGAGAACACACATGTACACACATAAACACACATATACACACACACACACACTTGTACATGTGCATGCAAGCAAATACATATACATTCAGAAAGAGACACATACAAACACACGTCTACATGCACTCACCTACATTAATGCCTGAGAGAACACATATTTACACATACACACATGCACACACACATGCACACACATGCACGCGCACACACACACACACACACACACACACACACACACACATACACTTACATAAACATGCAAACACACGTGCACCCACACACAAGCATATGCAAACACACACACACACCCACACACACACACACTCAAATAAACTTGGGAATACACATACATATGCAAACACACACAGGCACGCACACATACACAAATCTGCAGGCAATATGGAGTATCAAAAAATAACTTTCCTGCAAGCATTTTGGATGTTGGGGAAAACTGGACACCTGAAGAAAGCTCACTTCAGCATAGCCAGACAACCAAGTGCTGCTTTGTTGCAGTGCTAATTGCTGCATCACTGGGCTACCCTTTTTTGCAGACTAACAGCCAATTAATTAATTTACAGCGATCTTTATTTTTATTTATTTTTTGCCTATCTATTAAAGGTGAAAATATGATTGCCCAGCTTCATTCTGGCTGTGAATGTACTGCCATTGGGAGGAGTATATATTTTTGCTTTTGCTCAGATTGCCTGCTTAGTAGACTATGTACTCCCAAATAACTCCAGAATTTCATGTTAGGGTAGGAGGCCCAAGATTCAGTTCTAATGTTCTGCAGTTCAGTAAGTTATAAAATCTTACAACATGTTCTCTAGTTTCTCTGTTTCCTCTTCTCACCACTGGGAACTTTATAAAGTACTGCAGAGATGAAGAGAATGCAGCCCTGATGGTGGTGATGTGGGGGTGGGGGTTGATTTAACAAGGAACTTGAATAACCACATAAAAGTGTGCACAGTTCTTAACAAGACTTTGCTACAAGGCTAGTAACATATACAAATATAGACAATGGTAGGTGAATACATTTTTCAAAACCTGGTGCATATGTAGTGGCACTACAAAGCAAAGCTGTTCTAGTAGCTTCAAAATTAAAAGGTCAAAACTCATCTAAGTGTTACATAAGTTAACCCTTCTGAATAAAAAAAGGCTTTAAGTGAAAACACAGCTTTCAGTCACTGTGAAAAATAATGCTGTTGCCTGCTATTAATACATTATTTTTTGACAGAGGGTTAGAGAAACCTACCACAGTTTTCCTGTAACAATTTTATTTCAACCATCTAAAACATGCATCATGTCTACTGTTTATGTAAACGTGTGCAAAGCTGATGTCAGCTTATTATGGCTTATAGTACTCAAGAGCTTGAATGCAGCTTTGAATCAGCACTGTATCTTTAATAGTCTGGTTGAATAAAGTGAGGGGGTTACCCGCATGTGCTTGCTCATTGAGATAACAAGTTTTGTGATGAAAATTCAAAAAAGCACTTTGCTTAAGACCAGTTCCACTTGTTTTGGGGAGTTTCTCCTTTTCTCAGTGTTGTGTGACTGAATATGTTATGAATATACTTAAGTACAAGGTGGTGAGGCCTCCCATGTGTGGAGTGTTGGGGGGGGGGTTGCCATCTATAAAAAATAATTTCTTTCAAAGTGTGCCATTCAGATACATTTTATTTGAGGTTTTAAAGCTTATATGACCAAGCATTTGATTTCCAAGGATTTTACTTACAAGGTCTCAGAGTAAAAGTTGTTTTAAAATATATATGAATTAACAAGCACAGTGGAAGTATTATTTTAACATTTTTTCGCAAAATTCAAGAGATATGTGACCTTGACACATTCCCATTTTTGAATGTCTTCATAACATTTGTAATGTTTTATTTTGCACTGCATATGCAGCAGAGCAAAAATGAATGTATTTGGTCCTTGGTACAAAAAGAAAAATCAGAGCATAGCATGTTAAAGAACTGAAGGATGAAACATGCAATTGTTTTGCATAAAGCCTATGGGTAAACTGATGAACAGTGTTATGAACTATAACAGTGATGGTGTGCATTTGTATCCTCAAATTTGATTTTGATTTTTTTCTAGTGTTCAGTCAACCTCCAGAAGGAATTGACTGTTTTCTCTACTTTTATTCAAAGGTTCAGTTCCTAAGAAAATTATTTTGAAAATATGCTGTAAAAGCAACACAAATCTATTTTAACCATACTAACCAGACCAGGAGGAAGCTGACCAGAGAGCAGCAGAGAGGCTGGCATCCAGAAACAGCAGACAGAAGTAGATGGAGGTAGAGTTGACAGTGAAGCAACAAGAAGGTGAAGAGAAGAGAAGAGAGCAGAGGTTAGGACTAAAAATAAATGGTTTTAACAGTCACAGTCTAGTACAGGAACATAGTGCCTGTTGGTAAGTAAGTTCTAGCATAAAAGCATCTATAAATGCCTGAGACCAGATCCCCTGGGTGTGAGATAAATTTCAGTTGGGTAGTGAATCTGCTATGAGTCTAGGAACAGAAAACCTGGAGATAAGTACATTTTTAGAAAAGGAGCGCTAGGAAAGTAGCCAAATATGGTGACCTCTTGTCAAAGAAAGTAGCTTGTCAGTAGTATACCCTTTGCAACCCATACCTCTCCATGTCTTTGAGCAAGAATCAGGAACAAAGCCAGAATGAATGTGGAGCCAGTCAATCCATCTTCCAGCCCCAAAAAGCAAAAAAAAAAAAAAATTTAGTGAACAGCCTTTATCAACACAGCAGGTTATCTCATCTGCTGGTGAGTGACTGTGCTGTGGCCAAAGCTGGTTCCTTAGACCACTATCATTATCTGTATTCCTCTGATGTAGTACTTGCACCCACTTTTCAAATCCAATTCTAGGTTTGTCAGAAGAGAAATTGCTTGTCAGAGACAGCAATTCTCCCTATATCCAGATCTTCTCTAAAACAGTCAGTTACTGTTGATGCCTCGCTCTTTTCTTGGGGAGCTGTTTCAGGAAAGATAAAAGTACAAGGAGTTTGGGACACCAAGGACAGATGCAAGCACAAAAATATAAAAGAGATGCTTGCTCTGATCAAGGTATTCAACTCTCTGAATTATTATTGGTCCCTGGACCTCTTCAAGTTGTTACAGAAAATAGCTCAGATATGTGCTACATCAAACAAGGGGGAACTAGATCTTACCCCCCCCCTTGCAAACTAGCTATGTTAGCTAAGGATACAGCTTCACAGCACAGTCTCACCCTACAGGTATCCTACATTCCATCAGAGCAAAACTGTGGGGTAGACAAGCTGAGAAGGACAAAGGCAGACCCTCACAAATGAAAAGTAGATCAGAGAATCTTCCAGGATTTGATACATCTAGGGGGAGTTCCTCATGTAGACCTCTTTGCTTCCTCTCCAAACAATTATCAAGCAAGATTCTACTCCAGGACTCCATGCTAGAAGGCCTAGAAGACAGATTTCCTTTCCTTCACAGGAACATTCCTTTATGCTTTTGCACCTTTTCCACTGATATACAGGGTACTTCTGAAGATTCAGAAGGAATCCCCTAAGATCATTTTGGTGACTCCCTTTGGTCCCAGGCAACAGTGGTTCTCCCTTCTTTTGGAAATGGCCAGTGGCAATTACCACAAGCTTCCTCACAGACTGGATCTACTCAGACAAGAACAAGTGTGTTTGATACATCAATCAACTTCAACTGACTGTCTGGATGACAGGGTCTTAATTCCCTTTAGGCCCCTGTTTATTGAGAATGTACATCAGGTGCTAATGGAGGCATGAAAGCCTGCTACTAGAAAAACATATATTAGCATACCTCTCAACCTAGAAACCTCAAAAATTTGGACAGAGGCCCATAAAAAGTAGGTACAACTGGACAAGAATCGGGGTGATCTTTAACAAAAAAATTGTATGCATAATTATGTAACTGGGCCTACTCCAATGGAATTGTGGGATACCAACATTCAAACAGAAATTAAAGAACAGACAAAATATTAAACACAAAGTATAACCAGAACATTAGTGTTTTATTTATATTAATATTTGAACTTGTATCAAACTTTGAAATTGTATAAAAGTAAAATGAAATGTTCTTTTATAAAAATAAAATTAACTGCTGCTACACTAATATTGTACAACACACTGCCTATGTTTTGTTATTTGTACTAAAATATAATGGATAAAAACTACCATGGATATGTAAGGTTAGGCTTCTTAAGACTCTCATCAATAGCCTAGTAAACATTTGTGAACTTATGAGCACACACACACACACACACACACACACACACACACACACACACACACACACACACACAAAATTTTACTTGCAATGAAATGTGTTTCACTGGTATTTGATAGATAATAGTTTGTAATATCTGTTTAGATTATGACAATGCATGACATACTGAAAGCTGATTAATGAATTGATGTCCCTGGCACTTGATTTTTTTTGGTTATGAATAATAATAATAAAATAATGACAAGAAGTACATTATTCAGGCTTTGTGACAGTTGAAATCAAAAGAAGACCAATTATTATTTCTTAAGAGGAGACTACCCCAGGATTTAATAAAATCCGTGTAAGCACAGTGGAGAACCTACATGAAATGTTACTGTGTCCTCCTCAGCAGCTCCATGCAAATTAATCATGGTGCATTCCCGAGGGAGAGCCTTGGAACACGGTTACTAAATCAGTGTAGGGAGTGTAGTGCCAACTGTGTCCGCAGATGATTAAGACACTCCCTGCACTGTCCAATTGTATTATGGCAATGTTATTTTATTGTTTTAAGTGTTTTTTTTCTTTTTTTTAAAAAAAAGCATGTTTGAGCAGTGCAGCTTAGAGTGCAGCAATACTAAGTGACGCCAAGACATCTGCCAGACATCTAAAAACAGAAAAAGGATGCAATTAATTATTTATTTAAATGTTATGTTTAAGCATAGCTGAGCAGGTTTGTGTGGCGTGGTGCTGTGCTCAGCAGTGCTTATAGATAGCTCAGAGGTATATGTAAAGGTATAGCAGAATTCTACATATCCTTGTAGCTAAATGGGTAGAGGTACAGCCTCATGAGCAGTAGGTGGAGAGTTTGAATACATGGAAGGGAAAGTAAGCATTTATTTCTGAAATACAAATTATACTAATTATTTTTAAATTCTGGCCTGCTGAGCTCTGCTAAGACATGCTAAGACCTGCAAAGCACCACATAAACCCAATAACAGCTGAAAATGTTTATGCACTGCTCAGCTCTGCTTGGTTGGTTTGCACACTGCTAAGCACTGCTAAGCATATGGGTCTTCAAGTTTTCTCACTGCTAAGCTCAGCTGCACTGGTTTGAGCAGTGCTAAGCGACATGCCTCATTTTTAAATGTTGCCCAATGGCGTGTAAGAGCGGAAAAACAGGCTATATTAAGCCCAGTAGGCATGAATACAGCATAATCTGTTGGAATTCCGTCTCTGAAGGATACTATGGTAGGCGTTGGTGAGGGTTTGCATTGTTGGGGCATTCTGAAGTCAGGGGTCATGGTTGGACTCCTAGTAAAATACATGAAAACTGGCTGCTGCAGGAAGGTTTCCAGGACTCAGAAAGCAAGGCAGAGGCCTGGGACCAGCTGGCAAGAGAACTCACCAGTGCTACTGGTATACCTGACACAGGTGATCAGTGTTGTCACGACCATGATGACCTGAAGAGATGAAAGGGGGGATCTCTTGGACACCTGGGTCCAAGAAGCTTGTGCAGAGAATGCCCCACAAGTATGTAAGTGATTTTACATATGTTTCACCAATATCTAATCTGAATGTTTGCTAAACTAGTATGCATAACAGTGTGCTTCTCTCCCAACAGCTGCAGAGGAGAGGGCTCACAACATCAAGGCGCATGCCAGGTGCTTGGACAGGTTGCACTGTGCATGTGGTGAGTACGGATGTATTATACTAACTGCAGTGAACTAAGCAAGAAAGAGTAAATAATTAACTGCAATAAAGTATATACAGTAAAGTTGGTATTGCAAGTAATGTGTAATTAGAGCTGTATTGCAATAAATGATTAATGCTAACTATAATGCAATAAAAACACGAAACAATACCATTACCTTCATTAAAGTATATACAATAAAGTCTGTAGTGTATATATAAAAAACTCTGCTTAATAGTTATGCATCTAGCTCTTGCTGTCTTCAATGTGCAGTATCCAAAGCTACAGTAGCTTTAGGGGACTTGGACACATGAAGAAAGGACAGACACATAGAGTAGATAGTAGTACTGTTGTCAAGTAAATAGCCTCTAATGGTACTAATGGACTGTTTTTCTCTCTCTCCCCTCATCTTCATTTATTTAATATTGTTATCCACTGGTTATGGTTTACTATTAACATATGTTGTTAAATTAACTGTATTTTGGGACAGGTGTATTATTATTGTTATGTATTATAATGGCTGCATATTAACATAGCTTGCTGAATTACCTATTTTGTTGGCCTTATGTAGTAACTGTTACTGCCATGCTGTTAAACATACTGACTGTTCTGTCATTTACTGTTGTGTTTCACATAATATGCACTGATATGTAATTGGGTTATTTCCACTGTTCTGGCATGCTATTATTACTTACTATGTTTTGTTCATAACTAATCTATACTTATTGCTATACCTCCATCACCGCACCATGTCAGGGTAGGCTTGTTCCCATTGATCGACCTACCTTGCTTTAACTGGCAGTGGCACTGAGTCCTAGCATACAAAAATCTCTACAGTGGTTGATGCTTTTACCTACACTCTGCAATGATGTAGCCTCCACACCTCAGTGATGTCCATCTCAAAAACTAAGAAAGGGGCCAAGGCCTATATGAAGGCCTTATGTATTGCACTGTGGTGGAATGTCATTGGCTAAAGATAATGCAACACAGCTGTTTTCACTGCATTTAGCAATCCTGGACCACAGGTTGGTGCAAAGGCAATTGCCTGCTAATGATCAGTACCTTAAAAATGCAAGCAGCTGGTTATGGGGAACAGATCTGTAAACACACAAGGAGAGTGCATTATCAAAAGATTACTGGAAGCATATTTCAACAAAGGAGTACTGCACTCCCCCAGGTATGCAATAGATTTCTCCATATAACAGGATGCAGATGGGAGGATGGAGGTATGGGGAATAGAGATTACAGCAGTAACCTTTCTTAGATCTATGCTGATGACATGTCATTGATACTCTGCTGTCCTACACCTACACACATGCCTCTCACCTGTCCCTGATTTCAATCACATCTCAGCTCTGTCCCTGTCAATCCAACCTGCAACAGTCGGCTGTTGTAAGAAAGCTAGTGGATTACACATAGTACATAGTGACAATAAGGGAGGGTGTACACCACTATAATGTCAAATGATGTACTGTAATTCACCTCCTCTCATTCTGTCCATGTCTCACATAATTAGTTCTAACATTGTAAAACTGTCCCTGATGTACTCTGGCTAAGTCCCTGTTTCTGTTTAAATTTGTCCCTGTCAACTTCCTACAGCAAGAACTCAGGACAAAGCCATAATTAATGGAGGGACAAAAGCGCAAATTCAGCGACAGCGTTTATGTATTGCTCGTACAAAGTAAGAATGTGAATAGACTAAACTGCTATCACTGTAGCATAACTGTGTTCTGAAGGGTATGATGTGTGAAACTCAGATGTCTGTCTTTATTTTCTGACATTAGCCATCAATGGTTGGCCAACCATTTGTCAGAAATCCACAAGATTGTGCGAAAATGACCAAAACTATGAGGTAAACATCTTGACAGTCTGCAAACATCTGTATAGTTGATAGGTATGATGCTTGCAGGAAACATATACTACAGTAGGTTTGCATTGCTTTCTGTCATTGTGGCACACTGGTGTTGTTGGACTGTCCTCATATACTTATTGTAATAGCACATATTTATCCAACAGTGGCTGCAAGACATATTAGTGGGATTTTGACGGTAGGGGACACACCACAGTAGACCGCAGTGATGGGTGTAAGAACATACAACAGAATCTGTCACAACACACAGGGACATACACCAGTATTGCTATCTTGCTGATAACCACACATGTAATGTGTTGTCAGACTGTGGGGTATGACATGTGAGGGAGTAAATTGGCCAACAGGACAGGACCTATGAGCAGGTCTGACACCGAGCCACAGATATGGTGAATGCTGCATGACAAAGGGCAGTTGCTGTTGCCAGGGATTGAGCCACCACTGGTGGAGGGACTGTGGTGGAACAACCACTCTCGGCCACAGAGGAATTCCTGGCAAACCTAGGAACAACCAACAACTCTCAGGCATCCATCCCTCCATACATCATGGAGGTTGGTGCCACAGTACCCACAGAAGAGGAGCATCCTGGTAAGCTTACTGTGCTCACCAGTGCAAAACTTCACTAGTGCCTCTGGACCTGGATGCTGGTCTCTGCCTAGCGCAGTCTACCTCCTACTCTGCCTTGTGAAAATAAAATAAAAAAGACAGTCTACCTGCTCAAGTCCAAACAGGAAGGAAAACTACCCATAAGGTCTACCCCCCTACTCTGCCTTGTGAAAATAAAATAAAAAAGACAGTCTACCTGCTCAAGTCCAAACGAGAAGCAAAACTACCCATAAGGTTACTATCTCTGCCTAAATCTGTATTCTCGTAGTAGGCACTGAACTTCTCTGGGTCCACAGTGCAAGGAAGTAGCTTAGGACTCCCCATTCTCTGAACTATTGAGTTTGGACTGGTTTCACCAGTGGCTAAGTACAAAATTAAATTGAGGATATCCCTGACTGGTGTTTACAGTCGCTAGTCGCTAAACTGTATCCCATGCTGCTAGTGACTACAACCATCAGTCGCTAGCAACATAATATTAAATATTCCCAAACCCACAAAACAGATTCTATTAACTACTGCCACTTAAGCTTTCAAAAGCTAAAAGAACTAAGTGCAGTATACATTTTTAAAACAAAAAAGAAAATTTCTGAAACAGTCAACTGCAGCATAAGCTTTAAAAAGCTAAATAATTGACCAGCAGTTAACTTAAATCAACTAATGGTATAAAGTAGCCTAAAGCTCTACCTTGCAGGCACACACCGAAGTGTACCTCGTGGTCTGGATTAAATCAATCAAACAAAGGCACCCAACCCCTCTAGCCAGCAAACCGAGTCTACAGTTAACCCCTACTCTGGTGCCATACTTAACTTCACTAGTGCCTCTGGACCTGGATGCTGGCCTCTGCCTAGCACGGTATGTATTTAAAATCAGTGAGAACTAAAATTCCTCAATTATAAATGGAAAACTTGAATTAGTCTTTTATGACACGTACTTGAACTGTATTAAGCCTGTTTTCATTGCGACATTTGTTTTCAGCCAGCTGATGATATCACCTAGACTCTCAGTAATTGCTGTATGGTTGATTCCTGTAAACTCTGTAGCGTGGAACTATAAATTGCAACATTGTTCTTTGTACCTATTGAAACGCTTAGTCCTGCTTGTGTAATAACTACTTAAGGTATTCATAGTCTTCTATCCTGGCAATTTTAAATGTGTTTCACTAACTGTTTTTATTGCTAATAGTGATAATATCCTGAACCAACTCTCTCTCTCTCTTCTCTTTCTAGGTCTACCTCCCTACTTTGCCTTGTGAAAATAAAATAAAAAAGACAGTCTACCTGTTCAAGTTCAAACGGGAAGCAAAACTACCCATAAGGTTACTATCTCTGCCTAAATCTGTATTCCCATATTAGGCACTGAACTTCTCTGGGTCCACAGTGCAAGGAAGTAGCTTAGGACTCCCCGTTCCCAGAACTATTGAGTTTGGACTGGTTTCACCAGTCGCTAAGCGCAAAATTAAATTGAGGATATCCCTGACTTGAGTTTACAGTCGCTAGCCGCTAAACTGTATCCCATGCTGCTACTGACTACAACCATCAGTCGCTAGCAACATAATATTAAATATTCCCAAACCCACAAAACAGATTTTATTAACTACTGCCACTTAAGCTTTCAAAAGCTAAAAGAACTAAGTGCAGTATATATTTTTAAAACAAAAAAGAAAATTTCTGAAACAGTCAACTGCAGCATACGCTTTAAAAAGCTAAATAATTGACCAGCAGTTAACTTAAATCAAATAATGGTATAAAGTAGCCTAAAGCCCTACCTTGCAGGCACACACCTAAGTGTACCTCATGCTCTGTATTAGCCCCGCTATGCTTGCCCTCACTACACTCGAGCTTGCTCTGCACCCCACCCTGCCCCCATATCCCACCCGCCCCTAGGGGTCCTAAATTTATAAAACAATAACCACACCCCCTACCTTTAACCAATCATAAACAGCCACAGCTAACTGCTATCACTCTCTCCCCATCCACCCCACTATTACCCTGTTAATTTCTACCCCTATAACTAACACCAACTAGCAAAACCAAGACAACTGCCATGTTATCCTACAATGTAAGGCCACTACTAGCACTCCTATCATTCTTGCTGGTTCTATATCTGCTAACCGCTTATGAAAACCAACTCTTTCACAGGTTTCACCACCCCATATCTCAATCCACCACTACTCCAATTTTAAATAAAAATGACCATCAACTAAACCGCTATCTACCTGTCCCCACCACTCTTAAAAATATCAGCTAACCAGGCTATAGTCTATCTCCCCCAAATATAGATATTATCAAAAAATAATTAGCAAAGCCATCAAACTGTAGAATATGAACAGCCAAAGCATGTGTTTCAAGGGAATTGAGTATGTGACAGTTTGTATAAACTGAAATATACTGAGTACTGTCGACTCTGAACTGTGAATAATGGAAAAATACTGACCAAACTAGACTCTGCCTGAAGGCAGGAAATGTGCCTTTTATGGAAGTATATCTGATTTTCTCTTCTGCCTAGAGATATGATGATGTGAATTGTCTTATGTTTACGGGTAAACCTTTGCTTGGTTAATTGCCCTGTGTAATTATCTAATTGGTTCAGTTTTATATTTTTGTACTATCAGCAATATCACCAGTATATAAGCTTGTTTATTCCTTTGTTCTGGGAGTCTTCCTGGTAGTTTCCATGAGGCTCTCGCACGTGTGTACTGTAGTTAATAAAAGCCACTGAAAGAGAGAAAGAAATGTATCTGTCTTCATTTTTAAAGTACTGTGCGACTTTACAATTGGTGCCGTTTACTCAGGTCTTTGGGTTGGGAGGGTGGCCTAATGGTTAAGGTGTTTGCCTTACAAACACAAGGTGCAGGGTTTGAGTCCCTCACAAGGGATAATTGGCTAGGCTTAAAATGGCTCGCAAGGGCAGTTAGCTTAGTACTAATCTATGAACCTATGAATCTGAATTAAGAGCAAGCTGCAGCAGTTGAGAACTGAACGAAATACTGCTAAAAGGGCCCACAACAGATTTTTTTATGTTTCTGTAGTATTTCTTTCATTTTTCTGTCCCTGTCTGCCTTCTAAAATTTTATGAACAATTTTTTTTTATTATCTGACAAAGTTATGATTTCTTTCCTTCAGTCATTTTAAGGTAAGTGGCATGCATTTCTTTTCTGCTTTGAATACACAGTATGAGAGCAGGGTTAATACGGTAAATAAACTGGCGTCATACATATGAAAGGAGAAATGAGAGTGGGTAAAAAGACATTTTTATAACGCCTTAGCTAAACCTGAGGTAAACAGGTATAGCTTATTTTATGAGAGCGGGGTAAAAAGACATTTTTATAACACCTTAGCTAAACCTGTGTTAAACAGGTATAGCTTCTTGTATGAGAGTGGGGTAATAAGACATTTTTATAATGCCTTAGCTAAACTTGTGGTAAACAGGTATAGCTCATTGAGTGATAGTGCGGTACTGAGTGAAAATGGGAGCGAGTGTGGGAAAAATAAATGAGCCAGAAAAAGGTACACCAGCTGGTTATATGTTTTATCGGGTGTCCCGGGACAGTTGTATGTTTTTAGATCAGTGGATCGCCCTTACTAAGGACGACGGCGATCTTGCTTTTCCAGAAAATGGTAGTTTTAATAAAGATGTTCTGACTAATTTACGAAAAAAATTAAAAAAGAAAGTAAAAATACCAGGGTTGTGCTGGGCAGCTTTTAATGATTGGATGTGTGAGGCAAAAGAACGGAAAAAGTAGTCTTAAGGACAGTCAACAAAAGTTAAAAGAGCAGATAAAGGAACTGAGAAAAACTACTAAGAATCTAGATATAGCTAATGGTAAATGTTCAAAAGAACCACCCTTTAAGGGATTATATCTGGTACAAGAATTAAATAAACTACAGATACCAGAATCATCCGAAGATGATAATCCATGGTTCCCCCCACCCCCTACGGCTCCTCCATCACAATATCAACCTTCATAACTACAAGATGGAACTGTTAGTTCTACAATACACAGTGAAGGCCGGCGAACGGAAGAGCAAATCATTATGGACCCCAGACGGGGAGATCAGGTGATAGGAGGCCAGCCTAGCCATCTGGCTATAGAACAACCTAACCAAATAGATACAGGCAAATCATCCCCTAGATTAATCTGCTCTAAGCTTAAGAAACAGCACAAAAGAAAAGTGCAAATGCTTTTTGACCCTAGGTCCAGTCAGCCGAAAATACCTCAAAACAGGAAAATGGTTTATTCACACAAGGGTAAATATTACAAACAATGCCCAATTGTGGTTAAGGACAAGGATGGTTACATTAGTCCAGATAAATCTCATCAAAGCTTTACTTCTGATTCGAGCATGAGCTCATCAAACGAAGCAGGAGTATTTCCACTGAGGGAGGTTCCAAATCCAGCACACGCCAGAGATGCGGAACAACCGGCTACTGTAGTCGTACCTAGGGCGTGGTCGGCAGTTGATTTTCAAGCTATTACTAAATCACTTCTGCCCATTTGTAATAACCCAGCAAAGTTTCAACGCGTATTAGCAGGACACATATGTTTATAAAATCCTAATATATAAGAAGTTAAAGTTGTCCTCCAATACGCTGTTCCAGCTGATCTGATGAAATGTATATGGGATCATGCTAATGTCCCTACCCCAATACCAAAGCATAACACACAAGGGGAAAACGGTTTTGAAGTGGTTAGACAATGAATAGTTGATGCTATTATCATCATAGTGCCACCTACCCCAAATTGATCTAAGATTAAGTCAGTCATACAGAGAGAAGACAAACCTATAGTTAAATATTTACAATGACTTACTGGTGCCTTTGAGGCATATTCCGGATACCCAGAGCCCACCGAAGGGCCAGCACAGAGAGGGCTGTCAGCTGCTTTTGTGGATGGGTTATGCCCTCAAGTGAGAGATAAATTAAAATAAGTATGTTTGAATTGGCCGAGTCTGGGCCTGCATGAGTTAGTCCAGCAAGTACAATACCTATCTGACCGTTTGGCTAAAGAAAAGAAGGATTTACAGGAAAAATTAGTACAAGCACAAATTCAAATGTGTAATTCTCTGGGCCAACCCGGTCACCGAGGTAGAGGACGAGGGCGGGGACGGGGAGGGGTAGAGGTCACAGTCCAGCTACTCACAATAAACAAAACTATCAAGGTACACAACCCACCCAAACCCAGAATCCAAGTAATCAGAATGAATGTTTCAATTGTGGCCAGACAGGCCATTGAAAAATGAGTGTCCATATTTGGCAGAGCAACCTGCACCATACACTGAGGCACCACAACAATGGAATTCTAACTGGATGCCAAACCCTCGACAACAACCACAATGAAGGTTCCCTGAACAGAAACAACAGCAGTTGTACCCCTTCCTTCCTGTGGATCAGGACGGGCCACATGTTATGTTACTAGTTAAAAATAAACCATATCCATTTTTGATTGATACCGGAGCAACTAAATCTATGCTAACTAGCACAACAGCCATGAATATTCTACTTTCTAATAAAGTGACTAAAGGAGTAGGTGTTTCCGGTATACCCATCGAGTATTCTGAAACCATCCCGGTCCCAATAACTTTGGGGCCATTGCAGGATAATCATGCCTTTTTAGTAGGACCATCAGCACCTTTAAATTTATTAGGACGAGAATTGTTGTGCAAAATGGGGGCCACCATCTTTTGCACAGCTGACGGAGTCTATCTCCAAGTACCTTCAGACCAACAGGACACTACTTTAGCAGCCTTGGATGATACTATCACATTGCAATCAATGTGTATTCAGTCAGATTCTAACAAAAATGAAGATTTACACTCCCTACCCTCTTGCTTGTGGACAACTCATGATAATGATGTAGGATTTTTGACTTCAGGTATCCCTATAAAAATAACTCTAAAACCTGGAGCAATGTTGCCGCGAGTACCACAGTACTCTCTCATGGCTGAGGCTATTTTTGGTATAGCCCCTGTTATTTCTGCACTAGCACAGCAAGGGATAATAGTACCCACCACAAGCCAGTGTTATACTCCAATATTACCAGTAAAGAAACCTGGTAAAAAAGCTTACAGATTTGTACAGGCTCTACGGGAAGTTAACAAAGCAGTTATGCCTGTCTTCCCAATTGTGCCAAACCCTGCCACTACTTTAAGTTGTATCCCACATACAGCTAAATGTTTTACAGTAATACATATTTCATCAGCTTTTTTCTCTATCCCAGTACATTCTGATAGTCAATATTTGTTTGCTTTTACCTACAAAGGGCAACAGTATACCTGGACCTGATTGCCCCAGGGGTATGTAAAATCTCCGACTTTATTTTCAAGAGAAATGCATAGGCAATTACAAGATTTACAGCTACCGTCACGTTCAGTACTAGTCCAATATGTAGATGATATACTTATAGCCTCCCCAGACAGTAACGCCTGTAAAGAAGATTCTCTTTTAGTGTTAAAATTTCTAGCCACACGTGGATTTAAAGTAAATAAATTGAAATTACAATATTGTCAAGATAAAGTACAGTATTTAGAACACATAATTGAAATGGGTTCTCACCGGATACTCCCAAACCGTATCAGTTCTCTTCAAACTGCACCTCGTCCTGTAACCCAAAGGCAACTTAGAGGGTTCCTTTGTCTAGCAGTATACTGCAGACAGTGGGTGTCTAATTTTTCAGAAATTACCACCCCTCTGTTGCAATTCTTGAAAAAGGACATTACAGACCCTCTACCCTGGACGTCACAGCATGATGAGGCTTTTCAGGCAATCAAAACAGCCCTGGTAAATCCTCCTGCCTTAGGGTTACTGGACTATTCTAAACCTTTCGTTTTCTTTTGTTGCGAACGAAATAAGACTGATCTGGGTCTCTTAACCCAGCAACACACTGGAGGATACCAACCAATTGCTTACTATAGTACTCAACTGGATCCGGTTGCTTCTGGTTATCCAGCTTGCTTACAGGCTGTGGCTGCTGCTGCCATCTTGGTAGACATGACAGCTCCACTAACCCTGGGACATGACACTGTACTAGCAGTCCCGCATGCTGTTCAAGCCTTACTTCTGAAAACTAAAACACAATATCTTTCAAATGCATGCCTTACTAAGTATGAAATAAGTTTAATGGGAAATCCTGCTTTACAAATTAAATGCTGCCCACCACTAAACCCTGCCTCTTTAATACCAACCTCAGACGAGGGCGAACCACATGATTGTGTGTTAGTAGTTAACTCTGTTCTTTCTCCCAGGTTGAATTTATTTGATACTCCTTTGCAAAATCCTGATTTAGTTCTTTTCATTGACGGATCCTGTTTAAGAACAAACTCCGGAAAATTCCAAGCTGCTTGGTCAGTCTGCACACCGGCTGAAGTATTGCAATCAGCACGATTACCTACAGGCGCCTCCGCGCAGGCCGTGGAATTAGTGGCATTATCACATGCATGTAAACTAGCTAAAGACAAGTCTCTTACTATTTATACTGATCCTCGTTATGCCCATGGTGTTGTTCATGATTTTGGCATATTATGGAAAGAACGAGGGTTCTTAACATCTTCCAGAACACCCATTAAAAAACATTTTTATATCAATAATTTATTACAAGATTATTGTTACCTTCTGAAATTGCTGTTGTTAAATGTGCAGCCCATCAATCCAATGACACTTTTGAGAGTAAGGGCAATAATTTTGCTGACTGGGCTGCTAAACAGGCTGCTTTCTCACAAACTGTTCAGGGTCACTTTTTTCAGCCATTACAATCTATGAAAACTTTTGATGAAACAGTACTAAAAGCTTTACAAAATGAGGTCTCAGAATCAGAAAGAAAAACATGGCTGGCTCAAAATTGTTTTAAATGATCTGATTTAATTTGGCAACATCTAGATGGCAGATTGGTCTGCCCCCTATCCATGCTAAATTCCCTCATTAAAGCTTATCATTTGCCAGCCCATGTTAGGGTACACGCTTTAATAAAACAAATCCAAAAGGATTGGTTTGCCCCTAAGCTTTCTGTTTCTGTACAGTACTTTGTGAGCAAATGCTCCATTTGTTTACAGTACAATATTTCTAAAGGTACAATGGTTCCCGTACAACCCTTACCAAAACCATTGGGACCATTTTGTGCTTTGCAATGGGATTTTATTGAATTACCACTTTGTGCATGTTTTAAATATGTTTTAACTGTTGTTGATGTTTTTTCTGGATGGTTAGAAGCATACCCTTGTGCGAAAAATGATGCTATCTCAGTTGCTAAGAAACTTTGTTATGACTTTATACCTCGATTTGGTGTTCCTTGTTATATATATTCAGACCGTGGAACACATTTTACAGCTCAATTAATTGACTCACTGTGTACTATGTTGGGCATCACTCTAAAATTCCACTGTCCATATAGACCGTAGGCATCTGGAATTATAGAATGCATGAATCAAACACTGAAAACTAGACTAGCAAAAATTACTACTGAAACAGGCCTCACTTGGGTACAGGCCTTACCACTAGCTTTGCTCTCTATGAGAGCACAAGTACATCCTACTAAAGGTCTTTCTCCTCATGAAATTCGAATGGGCTGACCTATGCGCATGCCCATGACTCCACCACCACCCTTTTCTGAGTACGATGCCTTTGATCATGATGTTATTGTATACTGCACTTCTCTTGTTTCTTTCTTACAGTGTTATCACCGCCAAGTAGCAGCAGCACAACATAACCCTGATCCTTTTACGTCTTCTGAACTACAACCAGGCGATTGGGTGTACGTCGAGTCTTTCTCCAGAAAAACAGCACTGCAACCTCTATGGAAAGGGCCTTACCTGGTTCTATCGACAACCTCTTCAGCCATACAATTACAAGGCTCACCAACCTGGATTCATATATCACACATTAAGAAAGTCGTCCCTTCCGAAGATCAAACACCTCTACCTTTCACAGCTCCAGAATCTCCACCTATTGCCTCCCGTACTCAAAGCCATACTGTTCCTGCACCTGATAATGTCTAACATTTCTACAATTGGAACACTTCTCCATTCCAATACAATACCACCGAAACCACCATTTCCACTAAGATAGTGTAAAACAATCTTGGTAGTTATTTTTGTTGTTCTTATATTTCTACTGTGGCCATTCCTATTTTCTGCTACAGTAATACCTCATGCCAAAAGAACTGCATGGCATTCACCATTCAATACCTACCAAGCTATAAAATATACTTATGCATCATCCCTTAATGTCTCCAATTGCTGGATCTGCACTGCCATTCCTACGGTTCATGGGGGATTGATGCTAAATTTAGTTCCTTTAGGGATTAAAGAGACATGGACGAATCTGATCTACGACACATCAAGAGTTATTTCAAAACACAAAGTAGCATTACAGTTGTCTGTCCGTCAAAATGGAACTGTGTGTTTCCAGAATCTTGATAAAATCAGAGTAGGGTGGAGCCATTGCAACAAGACAGTGGTATATAACTGCACTGCATGGGGTTGTGTAACCAATTTCTCACCTATATCAAGAATTGTAAAAAATTCTATAGCTAACTTTTCCCAGAAAATAGAAACTGTCTACTGGAAAATATTTGAAGGGCGGCAGAATGCTGAGAATCACTTTAAGCCTATTAATATCACCATCAAAGTAGAGAACTGTTATTTTGTGTGCAGAAGAAAAGCATATAAATGGCTACCAGGAAACTGGTCTGGCAGCTGTTTCCTGTGTTACCTAGTTCCAGCTATCCAACATGTATCTACATTACCTAAGGGAAAAATTCGGAACGTTTGAAAGGTCAAGAAGCCTGGAAATCCGGTAGGCAAAGTTGATGCTTCATGGATCTATCATCATGACTTGGCTCATGCTAGTAAAAGGACTGTCCCATATGGACTTGGGTGATGATGTAATATCATGGGCTGGTATAATTCCGTCATACAGAGCAGTGAAATCAATTTGGGAACTGAGAAAGTTATCTAAACTGCTCGAAATTTTGAGCAATGCTACATTTTCTGCTTTAGAACTAGTAACCGATGAACTGACTGCTATGAGGGCTGTAGTACTCCAAAACCGTATGGCCCTCAATTTCACCCTAGCGGTGAAAGGAGGAACTTGCGCTTTAATCCAGGAGGAGTGCTGTACATTTATTCCTGACAATCAGCACGGAATTGAAAGTCACCTTGAACTGATTCAGAGAATTTCCAAACTCTCAGAGGCCAAAGAGGCTGATAGCTCAACATGGGCTTGGTTAACCAACCTGTTCTCAGGTTGGGGTGGTGGACTGTTGAAGCTGATTTTGTTAATTGCAGTATTAGCAATTGTTGCTTTCATTGTTTTATTTCTAATCAAAGCACTGATCTTGAAATTAATGTCTTCAAAAACTGTAAAGAAAGTGCCTAAATTTTATATGCCTGCAACTATGACTGTAGATAATGAAATGAAAATGTCTCTTAATGATGAAAAGACTAGTAGCATGGTTATGCTAGATCTGTGGCAAATGTATGACAGGTTAAATGATGATGCTTACACAGCATCAAATGGGGGATTGTGGAATATGAACAGACAAAGCATGTGTTTCAAGGGAATTGAGTATGTGATAGTTTGTATAAACTGAAATGTACTGAGTACTGTCGACTCTGAACTGTGAATAATGGAAAAATACTGAACAAACTAGACTCTGCCTGAAGGCAGGAAGTGCCTTTTATGGAAGTATATCCGATTTTCTCTTCTGCCTAGAGATATGATGATGTGAATTGTCTTATGTTTACAAGTAAACCTTTGATTGGTTAATTGCCCTGTGTAATGATCTAATTGGTTCGGTTTTATATTTTTGTACTATCAGCAATATCACCAGTATATAAGCTTGTTTATTCCATTGTTCTGAGAGTCTCCCTGGTACTTTCCATGAGGCTCCCACACATGTGTACTGTAGTTAATAAAAGCCACTGAAAGAGAGAAAGAAATGTATCTGTCTTCATTTTTAAAGTACTGTGCAACTTTACAAAACTTATAATTACTATACAATACAACCTGATAAGAGATGGAGATATCCATCCTAACCCAGGTCCCACTCCACCTATAAAATCTCTCCCCCAAAACACCACTTCCAATATCTTACTGATAAATAGGCCCAAAAATTCTCTCCTAATGTGTCATCTAAATATCAGGAGCTTAAATAACAAAGTTCACAACCTCCATGCCCTCTTAACAGTCTATTCACCTGATGTGCTATGTCTTACAGAGACCTGGCTAAAGCCAAGTACTACTGACAATAAAGTTATTCCTCCAGGATATAATATACTCAGACTCGATTGCAAGGCTAAGAAAGGTGGAGTAGCAGTAATATATATAAACTCACTAGATGTTACTCTAGCCCCTCATCAACCCCCATCGTTCAAAAATGCCGAAATCCTTATTTCTAAACTACAGTTAAACAAAAATAAAAGTATATTCATAGCATGCATGTATATCCCTCCAGGTAACAACACAAACACCCTAGAAGATTTCTTACAATGGTTATCCAATACTTTTCCCATGAAACTATAGTGTTAGGTGACTTTAATATCGATTGGAACAACTGCTCAACCGAATCCACCATAACCCATATAAACCTTCATGGTTACACCCAACTCATCTCCACTCCCACTAGAATAAGCAAAACTAATAACAAAGATAATATCCTGGACTGGATTCTTATCAACAACCATCCAAACCTGTATAATTTTGGCACCCTCCCAGATGAGATGAGTGACCACTTACTCACTTACATCATCAAGCTTAAAACTGTTAATCACCACCTAACTACTTACAAATCAGTCTGAAACAACAAGCATTTCAGTGTCACCAATTTCCAAAATGAACTTAAAGCTTGTAACTGGGCTGCACTAAAACATCTTCCACTGGATGATGCTGTAGCACATTTTAACTCCACATTCCTAGCTATTCTAAATTCGCATGCTCCCATCCGCACCCTTAGAGCCAAAACAAAAATGGCCCCATGGCTCACCAATGAAACCAAATCCAAAATCGCAACAAGAAATAAAATGTGGGACAAATGGCGTAGCTCTAAAAACCCACTAGACCAAATTAACTTCCACAAGCTAAGGAATGACACAAAAAAATCCATATTGCTCAACAAAAAAACTTCTATCACTATCAGAAAAAATATCATGATAATCCACAAAAATTCTGGGCAGGTATCAACAAACTGATCCACCCTGGCCAGTCCTCCACTCCTACCCCGGTATCCTGTAACCAAAAATCACACTCTGAAACTGCAAATGTTTTCAATAATTTCTTTACAAGACCATCCAAACTCTAGCCAGCAAACTAACTCACAGCAGCTCCAAATATCAAACACTCCTTGGTAATATCCAACCCTCCTTTAGATTTTAACCGGTGTCTGTCACTACAATTAGATCACTAATTAATAAGCTAAAACCCACCACCCTGGCATCTGACCTCCTACCACCAGAATATCTACAAAAAGCAGCAGATGCCATCTCATACCCTATCTCCATAATCATAAACCGCACCCTGTCTGAAGCCTCTATTCCCTCAGTTTGGAAGGTTTCCCACATTATACCCCTCCACAAAGGGGGTAACTCACTCGAGCTATCTAATTACAGACCAATAGCTATATTGTCACCATTAGCCAAAATAATGGAAAAGTGTGTCCAAAAGCAACTTATGTCCTACCTTATCCAGAATAAACTACAAGCTAATTCACAGCATGGCTTCCACCTAAATCATAGCACCACCTCAGCCTGCTAATCATTCTCTAACTCCATCAATCATTACTGCAACACCAATATGATTACCTCTGCCCTCTTTTTGGATCTCTCCAAAGCATTCGACATGGTTAACCACCAAATACTTATGCACATCCTCAGATCTTTATCATTAGATGACCATGCACTCAAATGGTTCCAATCTTACCTATCAGGTCACCAACAAGCTGTCCTCTGGCAGGGGACGCTATCCACCTGTCTCACCAACACACTAGGAGTCCCCCAAGGGTCTATATTGGGACCACTCTTCTTCTCTGTTTTTATCAACGATCTACCCACTGTCATTCCCCAGGTTAACTGCATTAAATAAGCAGACGACTCCACTTTAATCTGTGCAGCCACCTCTACAGCCGAGCTTATGGCATTAACCCTGAATACTTTTAACATTGTCGAAAAATGGTTTGCAAACTGTCAACTCATCTTAAACCCCAACAAAACCAAGCTGCTCATCTTCTCCCCTACCTGCAAATCCCCCACCCCATTCTTCACCATAACATCTAACAATAGCACACTGATAGCCCCAGATGTGCATACCAAGCTCCTAGGAGTCACCATTGATAATGCCCTAAAATATGACACCCACGTTAATCAAACTATCAAATCCATTAACAGAAAACTAGGCTCCCTCTATAGAATCAGGACATTCCTCACCCCACTCACCAGAATCTCTGTAGCTCGCTCACACTTACTATCCTCCTTACTATATGCCTCCCCACTTTTCACCAATACAAACATAACCACTAAAAACAAACTTGCTAGCTGTTACAACCATATTGCTAGGTTTGCAACAGGAGCAACCTATAGAACTCACCACTGACTCAACTTAACTCAACTTGGATGGGTTGAATGGACTAGCTTACTCCAGTACAACCAACTAATAGTTGTCTATAAAACTCTAAATCACACAGACAAAACACCTGCACTAAACAATATTATTAACTCATACAGTAACCTAAAATCACTTTGCTCTGTCAATAAAAACCTAGTAAAGACTACCAAAAGCAGAAATGTGGCAGGAGACTCTCTATTTACCAACGCCGTTGGCAAGATTTGGAACTCTCTGCCAGCTGAAATCACTCTGGAACCCTCATTATCCCAGTTCAAAAAACTCTCAAACTATACTTTCTAAGGCAATGGCAATGTCCATGCTGCAAACCTGACTAGTCTCTATCCTTTAGTAATTATACTGCCCAACTAATCTGTTTCCTAGCCCTCTCTAATGCTCTAATTGTCTTGGCTGCTTATTAAATCTTAGGAATCTGCTATCTTCTATGAACTTGTTACTGATATAGCTGTACTTGTGCCACTCTGTGGACACATTCTGTATTCCATGTATAATGTTTGTCTTAAGCTATGTAACTTGACTGTATGAACCTACCAAAATATTGAATCTGTAGTCATGTATAATGATTGTTTTAAGCTATGTAACTTGACTGTAAGAGCTTACCAAAATCTGTTATCTTTGTTTCAATTTGTAACCAATCATTATGAAACTTAATAGCATGGAGCTTTTCTCCCCGGGCCTCCGCTGAAAATGGACATATATCCAGTCAGACTATCCTGGTAAACAAATGAAAAATAAATAATAAAATAACATAAATAAATACTGTATCAGTCACTGTGGCAGGCTGTACATACCAGTACATAGGTGTCACGTCTATCTGCACTGGGGGGTTGGATTTTATGCTCAGTTGTGCACATATACTCAGAATGTCAGCAATATAGTCATTATTACAGTAGCTACTGTACATATGGATATATGCACAAATTACCTGGTAGTGCTGCAACAGCTGGTGGTGCTGACAATACCGCTCCCACACCTTTTCATAAGTCCATCAGGTGTGGCCCAAGTCCATGATCCTGTACCTGGTAAGTGTAATACTGTTGTTTTAAGGATCATATATACCCTAAGAAAGTTAAGAGCTGCCATTTTGCCCTATGTACAACTGTTATGCTTAGCCAGAGTAGGATATTTGTATGTTCCATTCTGGAACAGTTAACTACAGTGCATTGACTGGGTAATCACAGGTGTGTAATTGTACAAACATTAACACATTTGCACTTATAGTTATGAGTGACTATGCAGCCTGCTATACATGAGGCAAGTACTCCAAGATGCATGTTCAAACACAACAAGGAGATGGTACATACCTGAGGCAGTGCTACTACTACTGGCATATAATTTTCAGTATAGGTGTACTGGGTTTTATGTTTAGTTCTATCACATACGCTGTCATATTGCATACCTTACAGGTGTATTGTACTAGCAATGTTAACTGAATGTAGGTGACGTGCATGTTCTACAGGGCCTGACTTGTCTGTGTATGTTGTTGTGAGTTTGTCTGTTGTGCATGAGAGCAGAGATGTGAAGATGTGGGACACATCCTTCTACAAGTAAGGTATACACTTTTGACTTATTTGCCAGTTGTGCTTTCTCCCACTTAGTATATTTAGCGTATTGTGTTAGTTGTCCTAGATTCTATGTAGGTAAAACCAATAGGACACTGTGGGAGAGAGTGAGAGAACATGTTTACAAAATAGTTAGGAAATACACTTCTATAGCTACAGCGAAACATGTAATGCAAGCAGGGTCTACACATACATTTACATTTTTAGTATTGAGTGTAGTACCCAGTGATATTAGGGAGACTGGCATTAAAAATCAACAGAAGCTCTTCAACAGAGGTGGATTATTAATCTGCAAGCAGCTAGATGATTTGGATTAAATGATACTGTCTCTTTAATACCTTTTTTAAAATGTATTAATGTTTTCTAGTATTTTAGTAAAGCTTGTTTGAGTGATGTTAAGTTTTATTGCTAATAATTATTTTATTGTTAATAGCAGAGTAGAACCAATATCTTGTTGCATTTATTATATTTCAGTTTTGTGATTATTCATGTCTTTGATATATGATTTCATTAGAAATTAAGTTTATATCTTTTACATAGTTCTCTTTTTTGATAGGGACGTTTTTTGATGTTCTGCTTTGCATTTGGTGAAGAATCGAGTATACCTGCATCGTAGAGGCAGTTTCTTTGAGTTTGGGTCATGTTAACTTTCAGAGATACAAATGTAAACTAGTCCAAGAACACACAGGGCAAACAGGAAGCAAAAAAATCCCCACTTGTAATAAAAGAAACTTGCTGAATGAAGACAGGAACAGTCCCGATGCAATATCACTGTTTTATTACAGTCCACAAACAAATGATAAGCATTTTCATCCCAGAACACCAGAACTTCATCAGATAAAACAAAAATGTGATGGCGTCGGCTGCATGCTTTATACCCCTGACTACTTGACGTCACGGAAGATGAGACAGCAACCGACGCAGGACCCAAGACTTTGATAATCAGGCCAACTGAGGGCTACTGCAAGCAGATAACCTAAATGTAATGACTGCAACAGTGAAACATGAAGAACATCACTCAGGGCAAACAGGAGGTAAAAAAATCCCCACTTGTAATAAAAGAAACTTGCTGAATGAAGACAGGAACAGTTCAAGTGCAATAACACTGTTTTATTACAATCCACAAACAAATGATGAGCGCTTTCATCCCAGAACACCAGAACTTCATCAGATAAACCAAAAATGTGAAGTCTACATTATAAAGGCATTTGAAAAAACGTCATGATAAGTAATTGAAAAAAGAGACACCCCCTGAAAGACACAACATTAAATACAGAAAAATCTATATATAAACAAATGAGCATATAAAAATATATATTAACTACATATAAAAACATAAATTATATAAATATAAAGTGCAGTAGTTAAAAATCACTCAAGTCTAAAAAACATATGTATATAATTCAGTCAAATTTAAAAATTTGATGCAAATACATTATTTATCTATCCAATGCTTTTAATTTTAGTAGGGAGCTGATATAAATATTTTCATTCAATCCTGGCCAGTTACCTGCATCTAAATGTAACTGCCAGTATAGCTCCCTTTTCTCCAAAAGAATAGACCAGGCACCACCTCTGATATCTGCTTTAACATTGTCAGTGACAAAGAAATGAAACGTATGTCCCTCATTATCTAGTATGTGTTTACTGAGGGCATTAGTTAACTTTTTTATTTTAATCTCATAGAGGTGTTCATAAATACTTTTTTTTAATTTCCTATCAGTTTTCCCGATATAATAACAACAACATTGGTTGCACAAAGCACAATAAATAACCCTTTCAGAATTAGTTGTAGTTGTCCAGTCTCTGGGACAGGAATCTATCCCTCCGGCATGTTTTGTTTATTGTGGTGACAAGGTTTAGGTCCCTAGAGCATGTAGCTCGGAGGGATTGGGATTTCTTTAAGTGGAGCATGTCCAACAGCTCTGGGTTTGACATAGCTTTGTATGTTATGCAGAGATCACCTCTGAGTAGGCGATATGCGACGGAGTAAAGCTGGAGTTTTTTGAGACGGTCTGCGTAGGGCATCTGTTTGAGGCCGGTGATCCTCATTGTGAGGTATTTCTGTGGCCTTTCCAGTTGTTGTAGATGTCTTGTGAGGTACATACCAAAAGGGGCGTTGTACTCTATAATGGGTCTAATGAGTGATGAGTAGAGGGGAACAATGACCTCTTTTTTTCCTGGATGAGAAACCTTTTGTGATGAGGTGTGCCACATAGAAGGATTTTCTGACTACTGTGGCGATGTGATTATCAAAGGAGAGACTACTGTCCACCTGTGTCCCAAGGTCTCTTATCACACTTTCGGTGTTAAGTATACTACCACCTATGTTGTAGTTCATGGGTACAGAGTTTTTACCAAAGTGGATGACAATGCACTTTTTGGCATTGAGCTTGAGGCCATGGCTTTGACACTAGGCATCTGCCTCAGCGAGGCCCTTTTGTAGGATGTCCACATCATTAGGAGTTTCGATTATGGCTCCTAGTTTGCAGTCATCCATGAACTTCATTAGCCAAAGACCTTCTGTGTTAGCCTGTACTTCAGAGAAGTAGATACCAAACAGGAGAGGACCCAGGACTGAACCCTGTGGTACTCCACTTGTCACTGGTCTGAAGTCGGATTTGGAGTCTGTTACTTTCACAGTGTGGGTTCTGTCAGTGAGCCAGTTGGCAACCCATCTTGTGACATAGGGATTTATACCTAGTTTCGTGAGTTTATCTATAATTCCAGAGTGGGGGATGGTGTTGAAAGCCTTGGCAAGATCTAAATATGCTGTGTGAACCACCTTACCCTTGTCTACGGCTTTGGTGACTGCTTCAAAGAAGTCTATCAGGTTTAGGAGACATGATCTGTCTTTTACAAACCCAAACTGGGTGGGATCCAGAGTTTGGAGATTACCAATGTCTTTGTTTATAAGTTCCATGATGATATGTTCCATGGCCTTGCAGACCAGACTCGTCAGGCTAATGGGGCGGTAGTTCCCGGGGTCTGTGGTTGCTCCCCCCTTGTGGAGTGCGATAACCATTGCTGTGCACCATTCAGCATGCACAAAGCCTGAGGTGAGGCTATGATTGAACATGGTACTTAGGTGGGGTGCCAGTTCATTCTGTAGTTCATGTAGAATGCAGCCAGGGATGTTGTCTGGTCCCATGGATGCTGTGTTCTTGGCTTTGGAGAGTGTGGTTTTTACCTGTGCAGCCGTGATTACAGGAACTTTGCATTCTTCTGGTATATAGATGGGCTCTTTAGGGGGGTGAGAGGGGGGTGAAGTTAACACTGAACCTATCTGCCAGGATGTTGGCAATATCAGTTGGGTCTGTATATTTAATGCCATTGTGCTGTAACTCAGAGCAGATCTGAGTGTTGCCATTGAGATTCTTGACATAGCTATATAATGCTTTGTGGTTGTCTTTAGAATCAGTGGCAATTTTGTTTTCGTGACTAGCTTTGGAGGATTTTATCAGGGATCGCATGACTCCCTTGCGGAGTGGGATAACCATTCCTGTACACCATTCAGCATGCACAAAGCCTGAGGTGAGGCTATGATTGAACATGGTACTTAGGTGGGGTGCCAGTTCGTTCTGTAGTTCATGTAGAATGCAGCCAGGGATGTTGTCTGGTCCCATGGATGCTGTGTTCTTGGCTTTGGAGAGTGTGGTTTTTACCTGTGCAGCCATGATTACAGGAACTTTGCATTCTTCCGGTATAGAGATGGGCTCTTTAGGGGGTGAGAGGGGGGTAAAGTTAACACTGAACCTATCTGCCAGGATGTTGGCAATATCAGTTGGGTCTGTATATTTAGTGCCATTGTGCTGTAACTCAGAGCAGATCTGAGTGTTGCCATTGAGATTCTTGACATAGCTATATAATGCTTTGTGGTTGTCTTTAGAATCAGTGGCGATTTTGTTTTCGTGACTAGCTTTGGAGGATTTTATCAGGGATCGCAGCTTCTTACTGAGGCTGACCAGGGAGCTCCTCCACTCGTGGGATTTTACTCTCTTTTGCAAGAGTTTCTTCCTTCTGTTGTACAGTTTGTTTATGGCAGGGGACCACCAGATTGTTTCCTTTTTTTGGAGGATAGCGTCTTGGTTCTGTTTGGGATAGCACGATCCATGCACTCATGTAAGTAGTCATAACTGTATTGTCCATCTGCATGGGTGTCATGAAGTTTACCACTTCTGTCTTAAGAAGCATGAAGTTGGCTTTGGAGAAATTTTTTACCATGGTTTCCTTAATGCGGGGTGGAGGCAGGATGTGGATATCTAGGGTAATTAGCTTATAGTCGAATCGGACCAATGAGGCGTTGACTTCAGGTGTGGAACACCGGTCGCTCATATTGGTAATGACT
Source organism: Protopterus annectens (assembly GCF_019279795.1). Classification (NCBI taxonomy): domain Eukaryota; kingdom Metazoa; phylum Chordata; order Ceratodontiformes; family Protopteridae; genus Protopterus; species Protopterus annectens. Next base: position 683,444,879 of record NC_056725.1, read on the forward strand.
AGATCTAGGATATTGTTTCCCCTGGTGGGGGTGTGGATAAGTTGATCCAGGGCATTGGAGTTTATGAATTCCAGAAAGCGTTGAGCGATGGAGTCGGTACATGAGTAGTTTTCCCAGTTAATGGTGGGGTAGTTAAAATCGCCCATTATTAGGGTGTTTGGTTGAACCCTAATATTTTCCAGTACATCAAGAAAAGAGGAGTGGGAATCCTGGGGCATGGTGGGTGATCTGTAGCAAGCTATAATTTGGATTGCAGTTTTGCCCAGAGTTAGTTGTACTTGGATAACCTTGGCTGCATTATGCTGAGCAACTAGCCTGGAGGTGTGGATATCCTTAATGAATATGGACACACCTCCGCCTTTGGTGGTCCGGTCCAGGTTACATGGCCGAAAAGTGTGGTATGAGTTATAGCCTGGTAGTGCAGGGGTGCTCTCTGGAGCCTTGAACCAGGTCTCAGTCACTGCACAGATATCGATGTTCTCCATTTTAAGGAGTGCCTCGAGTGAGTGCATTTTGAGATTTAGACTTCTAGCATTGAGTAGCATCACCCTCAGTTTTTGCTTGCCTGTTCCTGTTACGGTGGTGAATTTGTCATTTGAGCCTTGCCTAAAAAAGGCACTATTAGGGGCAGCAAGAACCTTAGCCAGTTTCTGGAACCCCAGGAGTGACAGGTGCAGGCCATCTCTGGCAAAGCATCGTGGTCTGTCGACCATGTTATTCCAGGCAGACAGATACTGGATCCCTTTAGAATGGCACTAGAAGCTTAGCCAATTGTTGAAGTCAATCATTTTGTCCTTGTACTGCAGCATCATTATGGGTGATGGCAGAAAGCTACTCAGGGCTAGGGTCATACCTGCTTGGGCTACAAGATCGGAGAGCTCTTCCATGTCTCTTTTCATGCAGTCCAGGGAGGTACGTCTCAGGTCATTCACACAAACATGGAAAATGACAGAGTCATATTTGTACTTGTTGTGGAGTGACCTGAGTGTGTGCGTTATGTGGTGGATCTGGGCACCCAACAGGCAGCTGACAGTAACCTTCTCGTTGTTTAGCCTGGTGAGTGGGACATCAGTGTGCCTGACTATAGAGTCGCCTACGACTAGTGTGTTGGGTACATTGTTTTGCCTTATTGGCTGTGGTTGAGTAGCACACTGAGTCTGTGGGCTATGTGTCATTTGGGTTGTGTTGGGTGGTGGAAGTTGCTTGCATTTCTGCTTTGTAGGTCTCTGTTGCTTGAGCAGATTATTATTGAGAGCCTCCGCGAATGTTTTTGTGTTTCTATGTGTGGATTTTGGTGGTGTAGATTTAGTGAAACTATGTGATGAGGGTGGTGTGGTGCAAGTGTTTACCTTCTCCTCTTGACTGTCAAGTTCAGTCTTGATTGGAGAGAGCTTTACCTCCAGTTTGGCTAGATAAGTGCATCTCTCACAGGTTGTAGTGTTGGGGGTAGGAGGAGAGGGTTGTCTGTGTACATGAGGCAATTTCTACATTGCCCTAAGATGCCCAGATTCATCAGATAGACAGGAGAGAACACTGAGAGCTGACCCTTGGACATGCCTGAATAAAAAAAACTATTTTCCTTTAGATAAGTGAGGAAAGTGAGTACAAGAGCTGTTTTTCTCTAAGCAAGTGAGGAAAGTAAGTACCAAAGCTTTTTCCTCTAGGAGGTAATGAGGAAGGTTGAGTGCTGTAGTCATTTGTAGGTTATTTAGTGCTTACAAGTTCTGAACAAATACTGATCATGAATAAGCAAATTCAAGTGCTAAAAGTAAGAATCTGTATCTGGACTAAACTAGTTACAGGAAAGGGGGGAAACAAGTGCAAATGGGGCTTTTAAATCAGAAAGTTGAGAGAGGGATGGAAAAACTGCCCAAACGGCAAATAACTACATTTTCTGGGCCAGAACCACTCCTTATGTGGTAGATAGGTTACCTAGGGCTTACCACTCCCACTGATAAGCTAGAAGGCTTCCCTCCAACACAGAAAGCTTGGGCGGGGGGGGGGGCTCATAAGCTTACATACAGTCCTGGATACAGCAAATCTGAATCTAGACTACACTAGTTACAGGAAAGGTATATTTTTTTTTTTGAAAAAACAGAAAAGTAGCTAAAACAGCAGTAAAAACAATTCAAATGCAGTGCAAGCTAGCACACTTGAGTATGTAGCAATGTTAGACCAAACCATTTAAAAATGCAATTAAATTAAAAATGACTAAAAACAATGCAGAAGGGGTCTATTAGGTAGAATGAGGTAAAGAGATGGGACTGGGGGGAGTGTCCCAGATCAAATCTACAGTGGGGGCGGCCAACTGCAAAAACCTCCAAATTTAAACAACAACACAGGAATAGGAAAACCAACATCTTCAGCTGAGATCTGAAAAACTATACAGTGAAGCAACAATAACAGTGCACAACTCTGAAGTCAGCCAGCAATGATATAAAATTAGTCAAACAACAATTACCAGTACATAACTCTGAAGAACCAGAAAAATATACTCAGCTCTGTATATCTCCAGATAGTTAGAAGAGCACTCTTTCAGGGCACAGGAAGGCTCCAGCAATGGTATGCAAGTTTCTTTTATTACAAGTGGGGATTTTTTGCTTCCTGTTTGCCCTGTGTGTTCTTGGACTACCTTTCAGAGATAGCGTTACAGGAAGGAGTGCTTGCGTCACCTTTACCACCCTTAAAGCAAGATGCTTAGTTTATCTGCCATGGAGGATGAATGTTTATCGCAGATGTAAGCATATCAATGTATTTAGATTTAAGATTGAGACAACGTTATGGAGCTAAGCATTTAGGTTTTGATGTTTTGTCCATTAGATAAACTTTACATGCAAAAATGACATGCCGCTAGTATCGCTGACTTTGTTTTGGAAAAATGTTATCAGCATGTCTTAGCATTCATTTAATAAATAACCATTGCAGCAGCCCTTCAGTTTAGTTTAAGGTAGAAATCTTTGAGATCATGCTCTTTATTTATATGTTTTTTAAATGTATTTGAGAATGATGCTTTGCTTTATTTACATCCCAAACTTCACTACGTAATGTGGTCGTGTGATTATGGTGAAATGGACATTATACGATATTAATACACATTGCTTTGTATCACAGATCCGAATGGATCTGGTTACTATGTGCATGTTATACTGTTTAGCCATGTTTATATGCATATAGATTTTTCATTTTACGTGTTAACAGTGGAGATAGTTTCATATCATACAAACGCCTTTTGAGCCTGATCTTACGCGGCATATTATGAGCTGAGGATTTTGTGAAGTGAGTCCTACTGTATGATTTCATCACCGAGGAGTGTTTAGTTTCACTGACATGACTTTTTATGGAAAATATATTAACATTTTATAACTGTTTGGTCAGTGTGGACTTTGGCAGTGAAGAATTGGAGCTGTGTTTATTTTTGCCGTGAACAGGAAGTGGGTGTTTGATTGTTATTTGGGTTTAAATTGTAAGGGCTTAATTAATGTAATTGTAGTTCATGTCTTTAATTGCTCAGTTAATGATGTTGCTTCTTTTGATTGGCTTACTGTTTTTTATATATGAAGATTTCTATTTGTAACTGTTAGACATTTGAAGAAGCTTTCCTAGCGAACGTGAAAGTGCTTACTTTATTTTAATTTTATTTTAATAAAAAGTTGTTTTTTTTATATACCATCTGTCGGGTCTTTTTGGAGGAGTTGCCACCATTATGATGTTTTAATTTATGCTCCTCTGACTCCTTGCTCAGGAAGTGTGGTTTATATATATATATATATATATATATATATATATATATATATATATCTATATATATATATATATATATATATATATATATATATATATATATATATATATATACATATGCCACATACAGATAGATACACTAATCATGCGTGAGGGAGATAGGAAGAGATAGATATGTATAAGTAGCTGTATATATGTACAGACATATTTCCACATAGCAAGTCTTTGGACGGAAGAGGCAACAGACTTGGGCTCAAGTTACCTAAGTGTAGGAGAATGCCCAGTGTAACTGTCAGAACTTACAAGGTGACTCAAGGCCAGAGCTATCTGTACTCCAGTCCGGGATTATGTGTGCTGCAGACCACTAGCTGATGCACCTGCTTCCACACTATGGCACTTCCCTGATATTGTCTAAGGCATTCCCAGGCTGTTTGCTGTGACTGATACCTCTCAACTGCACAGATATTCACAGAATGTCCTGATTTTTTGCTTCATATTTTTGGTCCATTTTCATAAAATTGTGGTTTTCAGGCATATTAGTGGCACATCATTAAAGATTTAAGTTAAAATATAATAACAGACATTTGAGTTTCAGACTCCATGCATATCAGAAGATTCATGCTAATGCAAGACCTGTTATTATATCAACTATCTACATTTGTAAGAGCAATATTTAAAATATGTCTCTATTTTTGGGCCTTTGTCCCACTTTTATTTAAGGCTTTGTCCACACATCTTGCTCAAAGAGGTTGAGAGGTATGATATGACTGGGGTACAAGCAGGAGCGGCCCTAGGTCAACTGGCACCCTAGGCGAAAGGGCTCCATGGCGCCCCCCCAACACACCACCCAATTCTCCCATCCTGGTCTACCTACACCAAATAAACACTGAAAAAGCACCCCTGCTAGAGCGGTGCCCTAGATGGCTGCCTAGTTGGCCTATGCCTAAGACCGGCTATGGGTACAAGATGTAATACCACACACAGGGTGACAGTCAGCATACCTCTCACTGTACTTGTTTTTGAAGAATGTCCAGCATCTCGCCCCATGTCTGCTCTGTTCCTCATACAGTTGTGGTTTTCCAGTAATATATTGTACAATGCAGTCAGTGAATTGTTGTAACTACTGACACATTTAAGTGACGGCCTTTACAACCTGCAGCTAATCTGACCTGTTGCAACCTGCTGTTATACTAGCCACCTTCTAGATTACTCAGAGCACATGTAATGTCTGTCTGTAGTTTTGGCCCTTTGTCCCCCCATTGTCCCTTGCTTTGTCCAGCTTTCTTGCAATAACAAATTGAGGGGTTACGACACTCTGTGGAAATACCACCATACGAGTACCTCACATGCAAAAGATGTAGATGCTGTCTGATTCAAACCATCAATGCCATCACCCATGCTAATGTCCCTAGCCCAGTGAGCCACACCAGCCACCAGATAGAGAGGTTTTATTCCTCACACTATCAACAGCATAAAGACATACATTGTCACCCTTGCATTACGTGAGGAATACAATGTGTGGCCAAGTTTTATGTCACAGCCCTGGAATTTTCTTGTCTGCTGATATATCATTGCAGACATACTATTAAAGCGGTTGTATGGGATCACTGATGTATTGGGGGTGGGGGATGACCAGCCCATGTTCTGCTGGCATACACAGTCGTGAGACTGTTCTGTGACCTCACTGTTTGGAATCGTCCTTAAAAAACGTAGTGGGGCTTCCAGCCATGTGGCCTAGTGAATATTATGGGACACATACTATTGGACAGAGTACCTTTTGTCCCAAGTGGCTGTTAGATCTCGCAAGTAGCCCAGTAGCCCACTGTTTTCCCTTGCATACATATGTGACTATATTCTAGTACCACTTACAAGTGGTGAATAGCTGTGTGACTTACCTTGCGAATGCAGCAGTTGACACACTAGTAGTTCAGGGCTGACTCTGATGCACGCAGTCCACAGCCAATACATGGTGAGGTACAGGTTGTGTGGGCTCGCTGGCATCATTTTTACTAATATGTATGTGAGTCAGAGTAAGGTGTCAGTCCCTAGGGCCCTAGGTTGTCAGTGCATGTGCTCTGCATTGTATCTTGGCCAAAGCCAGGGTATACTGGGCACACCTACGTCTGGCTACAGGGACAACTTCTGGGGTTTTCTCCTCGGAGTACTCCTGTGGGTGTGTCTGTGGTGACCTAGGCACTGGTGGGGGTTGTGTATCCCTTCCCTTTGCTGATCCTGCTGCAGCTGTTTCCACAGGAGCATATTGTGTAGCATGGCATATACTGTGAATATCTGCACACATGTGGCTGGAGAGTACTGCAGGGGTCCACCAGGTATATCAAGGCACCGGAACCATGACTTCAGCAGCCCAAACACATGATGTATAATTTACTAGTTTGTGCGTATGCCTCATTATGGTGATCTTCTGTGGGTGTATGTGAATTTCTGATGGGTGGCATCATCCACGGTTTCAGTGTGTTGCCAGCATCCACCAGTAATGGCCATGTGGGATGTCCCTCCTAGCAAACATCTGGTACAGCAGTGATGCGTGCCAGATATGGGAACCATGATAACTGCCAGGGCTGCCAGCACATACATTCATGATAATGCCCTGGGCATTGCACATGACCTGGCAGTTGATGAAGTGGTACCCCATCTGGTTGATGTAGATTCTACCCATCTTACTGGGTGGTGCCTTGATGTGTACATGAATGCAATCTATGGCACCCAGTACCTCAGGGTAGTGTGCTACATAGTAGAAGTGTTGCATACTGGTGGCCCTCACCTCAGGGGTGAAGGGAAAATAAATGTGCGCACTGGCATGTGATAGCATGGCATCCATGAACTGGTGGAGCACCCTGGATGGTGATGCCTGTGAGTCCCCCAACATGTCCCCATTTGGTCTTTGGAATGTACCCACAGCTAGTATTGTAAGAGCTACACATACCTTTATTTCCACTGGAATGGGTTCCCCTGTGTTGGTTCTGGGTCTGAGTTGAGGTCGTCAGAGCTCAGTGAGTTCTTCTAGTATTTCCCTGTCCACCTTGTAGCGCTCTACAATCTCGAGATCATGTAGCCACTGGAATGTTACCATGGGCCTGAACACTCTTCTCCTTCTCAGTCTAGGCCTATGGTCAGCAGTGGCAGCATTGACTTCAGCATCTAGCACATACATATGTAGCAGTCTGCAGCAGCCCCTAGCATTTCTTCAGTTAAAAGTCCCAAGTCTGTACTCTACTAGTGCAGAGTATGGGGGTGAAATCAGATTGTAAGATTTCTGCAACCTTCATAATGCTCTGCTGTAGGTGCAGCCTTTGTTATTGGTAACCTGTGATGCATTTAATCTGCGAAGTACATCATTAAGGACTGTTAATGGCCCTAGTTTAAGTGGAAAAGGGGCCATCAGTAATTAAAATATCATTGCCTTTCTCAGCCAGTTTTTTTTAACAGCCTTCCTCAGTCAGCACTGCGGCACGCCACGCAAACTTGTGCCATGAAGGTAAACAGTGCTCAGCACTCAGTGTACATGCCCCCATGAAAAGTCACGCTCAGCACAATGATGTGCTGAGCAAACCCATTCAAACCCACTGAAACATGTGCCCCAAAGGTAAACAAAGCTTAGCAGTGACTGGATACTCCTCCCTGCTAAGCAGAGCAGCTCGCCACACAAACAGGTGTTGCTGAGCTCTAGTGAGCTTAAAAGAATGTGGACACACCCACTTTTGATGTCAGCTACCTCTTTTGTGGACACTAACATGGTTCTCTGCCTACACGGATGGGATCTATGGACAGGAATACCCATTTGTGCTGTTTAGTAAGCCCAGATCATTTGCATAGAGATCCATGCACACAACCTGGAAACTACATAATTCCAGGCCCTGTCTCATTAGCAACCACAGCAGTCTACAATTGTACATACTCCATGCAAGGTCCTATAATGCATTACTGTCACATACTACTAATTTTCGTTTTTACACTTTTTAATTTTTTTATTTTTCATACATCATGTTTGCACACTATGTGCTGCGCAGACATAACCTAATTATAAAAAAAATATTTTCCATCAGGTTTTGGACACATAGTGGATAGTTTTGCACATATCTGTGTCTGCTATGCTATTTCTGTCCTTCTAACTGCACTTTTACAGCCCTGGTACCTGTTTAACATCCTGTGCATGGAATTTTTCAATGTACATTTTGGACACCAACATGATGAGGTCTGCGGAACTGCCTATCTGCATGCTGGATCACTCTACCACCCTCGTTTACATGCAATTCACCTGCTTATGAGGTGATTTGCATGCCATGGACGCTTCCATGTTAGCATGCTTGTGCACGCCCCTCAGTTCTGTTTACTGGATCTCAAACCTGCTTACTTTCATGTAAGCAGTGTGCCAATATGCCTACATGGAAAATAGGTGCATGTAGGCTTTATTAAATTCCCCCCATGTCCCTGTCACATCCATGTGCACACACACACACACACACACACACACACACACACACACACACACACACACACACACAAATATACACATGTGTGCACATGAATATGCATGCACATACACAAAGTATACACACATGTGACGCCCGTGCCCTGACCCAGCAAACAAGGAGCCTCAGTCCACACCACTAACACCAGAGAGGGCATCTCATATATGAAGGAAGGGATAACAAATACACACAGTAAAGTGCAATTTCCCTTAAGAGCACACAGAGATTACAGTCAGTCCGGGGCTGGTCGCTCCCTTGCTCTCCAGGTCCTCAATAAGATTCCCCACTGGCACAGCTATAGGGTCCAGATCTCAGCCTAGCTGGGCAAGCTAAACCCTCCAGCACCCTCTCTGTCCAACCAGTGCTTCGTGTCCCTGCCCAAGTAGTTGACACACACACACTTTGAGATAAGAATATATACAACCACACAGACACTCCTGGGAAAGGCTGGTACAGGGTCTCCAGCTGTGACCCTATTACCCAGATTATACGGTAGTACCACCTGCCACCACCCAGCTAATATTTATCAGCTACTCAAAGGCCCTTAAAAGGGTGTCCAACTATTACTGTGCAACATTATTATCCAATTGGTAGTATAACTAAACACTCAAGGCTTATTAGAGTGGCTTGGTACAGTAATCACTGTAAATATGCAATGTACTCTAGAGCTTAAATTATCTCTACACAAAACAGCCACAGTTGAAAGGTTTTAAAATATTTAATAATAAGTAATAAAAACACAAGACAATACTTCTTACTACACAGTACTAGTCAAGAGTTCAGAGATCACAGAGAAATACTTAAAATAATTTAGTAGTACAGTTCTGACATCACAGAAAAACACTTAGTCTAATCTTTCTATTTCCTAGCTAAACACAAGTCTAAGATAAACTTACATAAGAAAACAGACAGAGTGCTGGTGAGTTGGATGATCAAGACAAAAACGCTTAATCCATTCTGGTTCTGTTTAAATTGAAATTGCAGTTCTGATTCACATTACATAATTCTTCACACTTTCCTGCGGTTCCCAGGCTACACACTACATCATTCTTCACACTTCCCTGGGTTCCCGAATAACAGAAACTGCATTTACAGTCTTAACATCTCCTTTTGTTATCTTGCAGCTGGTCAGGAAGCAGAGCATTAAAATACATTTGCATGTTTAAATGTAGCAATTTAACTCTTGGTTAAAACAATAGCAAGAATTCCTTCATCTAGACTATTCGGCACTACTGTCTACATCAAAGGGTCACCACATGCTTTACTTTGGTCAGTAGAGTGCACTGTTGTCACATTTTTCCCAGTTCCACATGTAACACTATTTCTTTACATTTAAGACAACAAGCCTGTAGTTTACATTCATATTTACAAATGACAGAATTATCTTCAAAATTCTATCTGGCTAGGCTGGCAGCCTTCATCTGTCTTTACCCATTCTTCACAACATACATGAACACACACACACACACACACACACACACACACACACACACACACACACACACACACACACACACCAGTACTCACACACAAAAATAAGCACACACACAGACATTTCACCAGCAATGTCATGAAGTACCACTCTACAACTCTGAAGCAACTGACTGCATGACCATTGTGCTAATTCTCAAGAAATAAAGAATGAAAGAGTGAATGCCATGAAGATCCAGTGCCTTGTTCAACTTTCAAAATTCCTTTCAGCACTCTTTACTCTGATAGAGAATTAATACCCATTCTTACACCATGGAAAGACACTTTCTTTAATATTTTATGAAGTAAACATTTTCACATTCTCTTTTAGCAATTATTTGATCTGTGCACCAATATTAATAACACTTTATAAACAAAACTAAATATTTCATTACTGTTCAGTAATGTCTAGCTATATATGTATGCCAATTCTGCAAGCTCATCAACATTTCTGGAAATGGGAAGTGCCTGGAGGAAAATGCAATGTACATTGCTTTCTCCCATCATAATGGCCACACAAATGTATTCCATATAGTGCATCCAAAATATCTTCCACTTACACTGCTCTCTGTCATTAGTTCCGTAGTGAAATCCAAAAACAAATTTATTAATAGTATAACTGTCACTGTGCTATATTACAAAATATTATTGTTGTGCACTAAATATTGATGACATTCAGTCATTGAGTTTGTCGTAAGATAACATCTGGCAATCCATTTCTATTATGAGGTAGATGCTTGTTTTGTCTGTAAGAAAAAACGGTTTCACAGATCTCATTCTTGAAGTAGGAATGGGAATTGTGCTGCAGTAAAATGCAAAGGAATTAAAACAGCAGAAGTATGCTGAGCACATACTATGACATTTAAGCTGGTAGGGAGCAATTGTTACTCTACTCTCTGTACCGATACTGTTACAATGGAACAAAAATTGCTGCTAACTTAAATTTGCTGGTAAAGTATTAAAACAGAAATATAATTTCAACTGAAATCAGTGGAGATGCAAACAGACACATCATCTGGGTTATACAAGTTAAGGAGAAGCTGTTCTGCCCCCTTCGTCATACTTGCTTATGATGAGAAGTAATATGATCGGCCCTCAGAAGCATAGTTTTCAAGCTCCATTCTCCAAAATGAGGAGCACAGCTTCTCATAATGTGGAACTCTTACTAACAGTTTCCTAATAACTTCAACTAGGAAGCTCACAGGATGGTTGATTATTCTATACTTAAAACATTTTGTTTAATTAATTACTATGATTCAGTATTATTACTTAAAACATTTTGTTTAATTAATTACTATGATTCAGTATTATTTACCTTGGATATCAGTTAAAAATCATAACACTGAGTGACTGACCCTTTCAGTGTGGAAATGTGAGGAATATAGACTACTTAAGATTCAAACTGATAAATGTTCCTTAAAATGAGGTACATGAAGTTGAGAGATATGATCAGAAGTTATCTGCACTATAAAGTGTTAACAGCACTGTTCTAATTGTTTTTATTATTTTTTAATTTCCAGAATCTCGAGTTAGACAGGCACTCAGGCTCTTCCTCACAAAGCTGATGTCATCATGCATGCCCCTGCACATTGATGATATTGCGGGATATGCTAGCAATGAGTGATGATGTCAGCCATAACTTAAAATTGTAAATAGAAATAGAAATACTTGGGAATTGAAGGGGCCACTCAAGAATTAGTGGGACCCTGTTATTTTGCCCTCAAAACTGGTAAATATTGAGGAATTCAGTCCAGCTCAGAGGTATGTATATTGGCAAATGGAAAATGTTTTTAGTTGGTGCCAACAATATAACCAGCAGTCATTCAGGGCTAGTGTCTGTCTGTTTTTTCAATATTTGTGTGAGTTACTATCATTTGGCATTTCATATTTCCTCCATCAAGGTTTTACTTATCAGACATTTCAGCATGTCTGCCCATAGACCCTCCCTTTCAGTCCATTCTCATGTCAAAATGTTTGTGAAAGGGGTTTTGCACAAGAGACCTCCATGAAAATCATTGGATCCTTCTTGGGACCTTAATTTTGTGTTAGAGAAGCTAACACTTGCTCCATTTGAACCAGCTCATCTGTCTGACTTGAGGTTCTTAACATGGAAAACTGATTTACTGATTGATTTGACCTTTGCAAGAAGAGTATATGAGTTGCAAACTCTTCTGGCGCGTCAACCCTATCTCATCTTCCAGAGAGACAGGTTTCTTTGAGAACTAATCATTCTTTTATGCCTAAAGAAGTATTTCAGTTTACTTCAAACCAAACTATCCATCTCCCCATTTCTTTCCTAAACCAAAAAATGAGGGGTGAAAGGATACTCCGGTTTACATTCATATGGTCGATTGCACATTGCTCAACCATACATTTAACCAACATTTCAAAGCAAATTTCGTAATGCAGAATGATCAGAATGTCGTAAAAACACAAAATTCGACATTTCCGACCACTCTACAGCCTAAAACAAGTGCTAACATGGGTCAAAAAGGATACGGGATTTTGCGATTCACAACACTTGCAATTGCATTTTTGTGATGTTGCCGCACTCCTTTCGGCCATACTCGGTCAACCATTTCCCTGTCGACCATATCCATGTACACTGGATACACCATACCTTGGATGTCCACATGGAAATCAGTTACTATTTTGACAGAACAAAATCTTTCAGATCTGTAGGCCAGTTGTTAATTTTTTGAGAAGGTAAGATAAAGGGGCAACTTGTGTCAAAACAGTCTATTTCCAAATAGCTATCTCAGGCTATTTTACCTTTTGCTGTTCTCACCACAACAAAACAATTCCAGGCAGGGTGAAAATAAACCATATTGACATATTTTCAGTTTCAAACCCTATACTTCACTTGTAATCTTTTATACAGTCATTGTCAGTCAACATTACACAGCCCATTCAATTCCTGCCTTCCTTTAAACCTCATTCCATCCTCAAAACATTATTCTGCATATATTGTTCCCACAATTCCCATTTTTTCTATGAAATTTTCTTCGACCCTTTTCTAAAGATTTCATTTCCAGTGCTTTTATCTCTGTTATTATATTCACTTCTTCTAGTACAGTTGGTTTACACTTTCATTTCTATTTTCTAGTAAATGCTTTTTTAATTAAACTCAGCAAGGCCTTAATATGTCTAGGCAATTCTGATTCTGAATCATAGCTCAAAAAATAATTTCTTTAGTTATACCAGTTTGTCACCCAGTATTTCTGACAGAGTAGCCTGCACTGAATTTTTTAAAGTCTGCCAACTCATTACACTCCCAGAATATGTTCACAATTACATCTGTCTTCCCCATCATACCTTCAACATTTGCAATCTACCTGAGGAAAATTTCTTTGTAGTCTGCTTGGGGTATAAAAATACCCATGCAAATAATTCCAAGCTAAAGATCTTAAATCTTCTAGACTGTGTTGCATATTTGGAAGCCATACATATACCCTCCCATTGTTTCTTTGTGAATTGCTTATCCAGTCTCCCTTCCCAATCCTTTCTAACCTCATCAGATTGATTTCTTTAGTTATCATGCAATATACCATACTAGCTATTAATTGTCCCTTTTTAATAGCAGCGTCTGATTTACATTCTACTAAAAACTGTACCATTGCTGGTGTTTCACTTAGGATCCCCTATTCCTTTCTCTTTGCCTACACTCTGATATCAATTCTTGACAGGAAGGCAATCTCTAGCCTGCAGTCCAAATTAATTCTTGGCCTCTTCCCATTCTATTACCTTCCCCTCTCTAATTATTTGCTCCCAATACCTTGGTTCCTTTTCCAATTTTCTCTAGTAAATTTCCTCCCCCTCTTGCTTATTCTCTGTACCCCTAACTGAAGTCATCCCTATCATCAGAAATTCCTTTCTCCATTCCCATTTTGGCTTAGTTCTTTGAATACTTTCTGCTACTTTACAGATATAATATTCTATATGGTTATTGTTATTTTCCTTAAGCATCCAAAATCCCAGCCTCTCCTTATTTCTTAAGCATCCCCTTCCATTTCATCATCATCCCTTTCCACTTGGAAGTATAGTTTTCTGTTTGTGCTATGTAAAGCAGACTTAACTGTGTAGCTCTGAAATATCCCTTCAAATCAGGTAATCTCAAACCACCTGGAAGGATTAACTTATCCCATTTGATTCATGCCTTCTTCCCCTGCCAGATACAATCCTTCAACTATTTATTAATTGCTATCCACTACTTCTCCTCTGGTTGATAAAAATGTGCCTGATCTGTATATAAAACTTAAGGGACTAAAATCATTTTCACTGTTTATATCATAGCCTTAAAACACAGCTTCCACTTTCTCAATTTTTGTATTATTTTTTGTTTGTTCTCTTCCCACATAATCTTAGCTGCCAGCCATCACAGAATCTTTTTTTAATCCACACTCCTAAGTATTTCATTTTATCATGTCCCCATAAATATGACTATAGCTTAACCAATTTGTGTGTGGGTACATAGTTCACAGTTATTGCATTTGTTTTATCTTTATTAAGTTTGTATCCTGAAAAGACTTAAAATTGTCTTAGAACATTAAACAACATTGAAATGTCCTTTTCTGTTTTTATCAGATACAAAATAATGCCGTCTGCAAATAAAGCCAAGTTTTCTTGAGTACCATACCAATTATATCCTTGGATTTCTGAGTCCCTTATTTTCTTTGCCAATGGTTCTAAATATAACACAAATAACAAAGGGGAAAGAGGACACCCCTACCTGGTTCCTGTGCTCAAACAGAACTTATCAGAGAGGAACCACCACACTTTAATTTTCACCTCTGATCCCTTACATATCCTCCTAATCAACCTTATTATTTTATCATGGAAAACGAATGCTTCCATTGCCCTACTCATAAAATTCCAGCTTACTCTGTTGAATACTTTCTTTGCATCGAGACCCACCAACAGTAGTGATATTTTCTTACATTCTACTTCCCTCTGGATAATCATTTTTTATATTAATGTTGTCAAATATTTGCTTCCCCTCCACAAAACCACATTAAATCAGTTTTGGCATCACGTCTGCCATTCTTTTAGCCATCATAGACATAAACACTTTATAATCATGGTTTAGAATTGAAATGGGCCTATATAAAGCTGGATCAAATTGGTCTTTATCATCTTTAGGTGTTATATCCACCACAGCTTCCTTCCGGGATGTTGGTGCTTCTCCTCCATTTAAAACACTGTTAAAGAAAACCTTCCAGATCTTTATTACTTTCTTCCCTGCTAGCCTCCAAACTTCCATAGAAATACCATCTGTTCCTGGAGACTTACCTGTATATTGGTTATATATCACAATTTGTATCTCATCTCTTTCTATCCTAACTGTTAGTAATTAAGTCTCATCTGCATCTAACCTTGGCATATTTAATTCTCCCATAAACATTTCCATTTAGGGTTTATCTTGATTTCCACATTTCTCAGCTTTATACAGATTTCCAAATATTTCAAATACCTCTACAAGATCTCAGGTTATTTTACTTGTTTAGCTCCCTAAACTTAGCAATAACCATTTCCATTTTCTGTTGCCTGAGCTGTTGTGTTTATGCTTTTGTGCTCTGGAGTTATTATCAAAAAACAGCTGCTTAGCAGCAGTCTTTCTAAACTCATGCATATTATCAAGGTAGTCCCTTTTTTTTCTCTTTAGCACTCTGCAGTCACACCTCTTCTTGTTCTGTGAGATTTTCCCTAACCTGCAATGCTTTAATCTTCGTCAGTCGCTGTAAATAATTCTTGTTACTTCTTAACTGCATCTCTTTTTTTTTTATTTCTACCCTATTTTTAAACTCCACTTTTATTTTATCCCACTCCCTAGCTATATTTTCTGAAGAAATTTCTATCTTCCCTAATAACTCATTTCCACTATATATTCCTTAAATTCCTTTCTTTTCAACAGGTAGGTGGGAAAGTGCCAGTGTCTCATCTTTACTTTATTACCCTGCATTTTGTATTAGTGGTGTGTGATTTGAAACAGTTATTGGAAGTATGTCAAAATTTTCAATTAAATGAACATGTTCCTCTAAAATAAAATGTATGTCTAGCTTATCCCAGTTTTTGTACCTTGGGGAATATTATGTAAATTCTCTCCAAGCTCCTACTGTTGAATTCACATCTAGTTCTACCATTTTTTTGAAATATCTCTTCTTGAGCAGACTCATAGTCAGTCTTTTCTTCATTTTGACCTCTGATTTTTGCAGTTTTGTTAGCTCATCTGAATATCTGTTTAAAGATTTTTTTCATTTTTTCCAGCCTTTTGTTATTTCAGTTGATATACTCCTTCGGTGTTTTGTTTATTTTAATCAACTTTGAGCACATTTTACTTATGTTTTTCTTCTAGCTTACTGGAAGCCATATCTTGCACCAAAGTTGGAGCTTTAGCTACTGTTTGTTGAACAGCTGCAGGATTCTTCCCAGGCAGTGTTTTCTCCTCACCTTTTGTGATTGATTTTCTTTCAGGTTCCCTAAATTTCTTCTTTGCTGGCATCCAGGCAGAATATGGAATTATTTTTTGTCTCACGACAAGAAGAAGTAATATGTTTAAAATACAAATATATCTAACTAAAAAGCTGGACACAATGCCAGATTTAAGTTGTATCAAACTTAAAAAAGCTAGACCTTTTCTCCTTGAATTACAAAATGTTCAGTGGACATTTAATTAATGCTTATGTGTCAGCCCAAGATGACTGTTTGACTTCATGCAGCTGGAAAGTGCATTAGAAATGATAACTTGTGGCTTAGACACTCCCTGAGACAAAATAGGAAACCAATAACTTGTAATACAGAAATAGTACTAAAATTGCAAAGTTCTTCATTAACTCATGTTAGAGATAGCAACATTTTAAACAATTTTCGGTCCTGTTTAGTCACTTTTCTTAAGAGAAATGTTATCATAGTCACATGACAGGCATTTGAACTGGGATCCTTGTCTACATTATTTTATTAACAATGATGAATAAAGCAGAAAAACTACCGTACTACTAATTTAAAGTCAAACGCCAGTGACTCTAGTCAATCACCCCCCTCATATAAAATGGGCACATTTTGCAATTGTTTAACACTAAGTGGCAGTATAGGCATGTCTGAACAAGTCATCGGCAGTCATCTGCATGACCCCCCCCACAGCTGATATTAATTTCTGGAATAATTAAGATACAAAAGGATAAACGATGGTCCATATAATATTTCTTTTATATATTTATTTATTTGAAATTATTAACCAGGGTAAAGCACTGATCATAACTGACCAATTTTAATCTCAGCCCAGGCAAAGTAGCAACATAATGTAAAACCATTCAAATACAAATACAAAGAGAAAAAAGAACTTATTAGCAAATACTGTGAAAGTAAATTATAGTATAACCGTAGATACTGATTATAAGTAGAGTAGCAGATATATATACAGGTAAATGAAAATATATCCAATTGTCAAAGTTTTCCATGGTTATAAGACAGGGTTAAGCAGTGGAGTAAGGCACATAGGAAGAAGCAGACAAATTAGAAGAGATCAGGCACTGCTATTGGCGGACTAGTATTAGGATTTGGCTGAGATTTTAAGGTCAGCTTTAAGTTGAGCATGGAATTGTGAGTAGGAAGGTAATTCTTTAAGATACTTCATCCTGTGCAGCAGTAACTGGTGTTGTTTTCCATTTAGTGCTCTACATATCTAGAAGAAGATGAAATGTTGCAATCAAGTTTGCTATTTCTCAGCTGTCTACAGAAATTTTTTTTTTAATTTGTTGACTGGATAAGCACAGTGGACACAGGTGTTCCTTTTCAGGGCAACTCAGTATCAATATCTAGTTATGTGACTTGCTTACAGTCACACAGTAGGCAGATAGAGACCCTGAGAACCAAACCCTGGAATACAGGAAACAGCCAGTTAACAGCTCATACTCTTAACCCTCTGCAGTAACCCTAGAATATGCATCCATAGCACACATGATGTTTTGCCACTCACAAACATACACATGCATATGCATACACTCATGCATATGTATACACATTCATCATAATGGTATACCACAGATAAAGTATATGATAAAATAGGTATCTGGTATATTGTGTGACTATTTCTGTTCATCTATACTTAGAACATTGGCAACAGTGTATCTGCTTCCTTGGCATGTCATCAATGCTACTAAAATATTCACTCAACCTGACTTATTTATGCTACTCATGAAAAAATTGAAGTTCACAAATTTTATTTTTAAACCAGAGACATACATTCAATCCCAAAACATTCTAGCCCCCACCTAAAACAACCACAACTTTATATTTACTTTAAAATAAAATAAAATAAAATAAAAATGTATAAAACAATTGTATTTCTCATTTATTTTGATGTAAAAAAAGTACATTTACACAAAGTAGACAGGAAATATATATTTACCCACCACCAAACCCCAAAACTCCCATCTAAGTCAAACCTCAAGAAAAGAAACTCATTCAGATGTGGACAGCAACATGTTAAAATACAATTATAAACAAATATAACCATGACCTTGCTCTATCTAAAGTAACGTAACTAAACTATGAATCCAATCAATCCCAATAGGACTCTCAGTAAGCTATTAAAATAAAGCAAAAAAATGAAATCACCCTACAAATAATCATTTGTCAGTGCTCAAGGTTGTCCTGCTATGCATTCTTGGTGTATTCTTATGGAGTAACAGAGTGACAGGATGGTATTGGTGGGAGTAGGATGCATTATGAGAAACACCAAATCACATACACTAAACTTCATCTATCCTTTCATTTTCCTATTCTCAACAGAGAAAAGTAGAAGCAGCACAAACAAAAAGAATAAAAAAAACAGCAGTTTGATTTTAAAATAAACCAGATTATTATATATATGTTTGCAGGAAAGGACAACAGATTTCATTATGCATTCTTCCTCCTACAACTGTTACTGAAAAGTAATAGGTGGTTGTGTGATGAAATAAGTCATCATAACAAATGAATTGTGTATGCAACTTTCATAAGTTTATAATCAATAACTGAATCTCATTTAATCGACACATAGTTATTCAACCCAGAACATCTAAAACCTTGAGGCAAGGGAATTTCACTCAGAACAGCAACACTCCCAAGGCTGCACAATATAATTTTTTTTTTTGTATTGGGTAAGCTACTCTGTATCCCTGATGTGGGGGCACAAGGCCTCATAGCCATGAGCTGTATGTATATAATCAGTCAAAGACAGCATGTACACTTAGAGAAGAGGGAGAAAGAGAAAAAATATAAAGTTCACCTTCTCACTCTCCCTAACTGCCATTACAAGATACCTGCAGCCTTCCAGTGCTGACATTCTGAGTGTTAGTTAGCTGGCCTCTGACAAACAGTAGGTTTTCCAACTTTCATGTAGCCACAACATCAGCAGAGTTTTAACCAAAATTTAGGTATAATGGCCTCCTTGGACCCTTGTCCAGCCATAATTGACTATATATTTTTATTTGCCACCCACAAATGAATAGGTTCGTTAAAATGGACTTTGTGGTACTGCTTCTAAATGATGGAAGAAACATTTAATTTCTTAAACATTTAACTCATTAGGTGTATCCTACATATGCATAGGTTCATAGGTGTGTACTATGCCAAAGGCCCCGGAGCCTTTATAAGCTTAGCCCATAGAAGTGCCCTGGCATCATGTCGCCATTAGTTCCTGGTGCCTCTATCAAGTATTGTCACTGGAGTAATCCCTGAGGTGAACTTTCTATTTCCCATCCACTCATCAAGATTTCTCTTGAAAAGGGTCAGTGAGATGCTCTGCTTGACATGTATGGGAAGTCTATTCCAGAGCATGGGCAGTCTCTGGCTTATGAACCTGTCCCTCCAGCATGTTCTGCTGATTGTGGTAATGAGGTTGAGGTCCATGGAGCATGTGGTGCGGAGGGATTGGGATTTCTTTAGGTGTAACATTTCTAACAGGGCTGGGGCAGACATGGCTTTGTAAGTTAAACAGAGATCACCTCTTAGTAGATGATATGAGACAGAGAAAAGCTGGAGTTTGTTGAGTCTGTCCATGTAGGGCATGTATTTAAGGCCTAGGTTCCTCTTCATGAGGTACTTTTGTGACCTTTCCATCTGTTGCAGGTGTTTAGTGAGATACATGCCAAATGGGGCATTATACTCGATGACTGGTCTAATGAGAGAAGAGTAGAGAGAGATGATGACCTCTTTCTTCCTAGATGCAAAACCCTTGGTCATGAGATGTGCCACATAAAAGGACTGGTGGTCGAAGGAGAGGTTGGTGTCAACCTGTGTCCCCAGATCTCTTATAATACATTCAGTGTTCAGTGAGCTACCATCAATGTGATAATTAGTGGGAACTGAGTTTTTCCCAAAGGGAATGACACATTTTTTGGCATTAAGCTTAACGCCATGGTTTCAACACCAGTCACTGGTCTCAGTGAGGCCTTTCTGTAGGATGTCTACATCACTTGGGGGAGTTAATAATAGCTCCCAGCTTGCAATCATCAGTGAACTTGGTCAACAAGAGTCCTTCTCTGTTGGCCTGAACTTCTGAGAAGTAGATGCCAAACAGGAGAGGACCCAGGACCAATCCCTGTGGGACTCCACTCATGACTGGTCAGCAGTCTGACTTGTAGCTGCTACATTCACACTATGGGTTCTATCTGTGAGCCAGTTTGTAATCCACCTAGTGATATAGGGGTTGATGTCTATTTAATAATTCCTCTGTGGGGAATGATATCAAAGGCCTTGGCCAGATCATGGTAGGCTGTATGAACCATCTTGTCTTCATCCACAGCTCTGTTGACTGACTCAAAGAAGTTGACCAAGTTGAGCAGGTATGATCTACCCTTTACAAAACCAAACTGCGTGGGATCCAGGGTTTGGAGATTCCCTATATCCTTGTTAATTAGGTCCATGATGATATGCTCCATAGCCTTAGATATCAGACTTGTCAGGCTAATGGGGCGATAATTCCCAGAGTCTGTAGTCACTCCCTCTTTATGGAGAGGGATGACTGTAGCAGTGCGCCATTCTGTAGGGACAAAGCCTGAGGTGAGGCTGTGACTGAACAGAGTACACAGGTGTGGCTTCAGTTCACATTGTAGTTCATGTAGAACACTGCCAGGGATATTGTTGGGTCCCATGGAAGCTGTATTCTTGGCCTTGGACAATGCATCTTTAACCTGTGCTGCAGTATTGCTGGGTGCCTGGCATTCTTCCGGTATTGTGATTGGTTCTTTGGTGGGGGGGGGGGGTAAAGTTGGAACTGAATCTGTTGGCCAGTATGTTGCCAATATTTGTTGGCTCAGTATAGGAGGTACCATTGTGCGGTAATTCAGAGCAAATCTGGTTATTGCGGTGGAGAATCTTGATATAACTGTAGAAGGGTTTGTGGTTGTATTGTGTGTCTGTGTGTGTGCATGAGTGCTATACACACAGGCACAAAATAGACATACAGACATACATACACACACACACACACACACACACACACACACACACACACACACACACACACAAATAAATGTACAGAAAAATATACACTCAACTGCATCTAAAAACTGAACAATCCTAAACACAGATATTATGGGTTTTCTTTGCTTTTTGCATTTAAGTTGAGGAATGTCCTTACTGTCAATCTCATTTTACTTTCTGACATTTATTAAAATATAGTGATTATTGCTGATAGATATTGGTATGCAGAATAATTGCCATTACAGCTGCTATCTCCACAGTTAATTTCATAAATTAAGCCATGTCAACCACCCCCTATGGTCCTCCTTTACATTTCTTCTGTATGCCAAATGTACTTTGATATACAAATCTATAAGTCAGTGCACAGTCCATGCTGGAGGCAACATTTTATGGTTGCACTTGCTGTCCTCCTCCTGTATGTATATTTCAAATAGATGGACTGCTGCACACACATTATACTAATCTTTTTTTTTTTTTAATTTTAAACTGTTTTTTACCAAATACAAAATGGTGACATCATGACAATAATGCTGGTGATACGAACCCACAAACATTATGTCACCTTAAATCTTCCACTCCACATCCACTCTGCAAGTTTTAATTAATAAATTATGCTTAAACCCATATTTATGGCTAAAGAAATGGAATCTGAGAAAAAAGATGATCATCTCTTCAGGTTTAAAAAAGCTGCTACTGAAAAAAGATATTAATCATTTTTCATCAGCTCTCAGTCATAGCCTGGCATACACAGCAACACCAAAATGCTACCCATGCCTAGCAAACAGCACTACTGAATATAAAAGTGATTTTTCATACATTAAGATACACACAGTTTATTCAAATAAATGAGATCACTACTATTTTACATAAAATAAAAGAAATAGAAATTATTGCCAGCAGCAGAAAAAAACTTCAAGACCTAGAAAAGCATTATCAGAAAAAAAAAATGAACTAATCCTAAAGATTCTGAAATCTATTCCAAAGTCATATATGAAAACATTGCTGCAGCGACTTATGGTGGAAGTAATGCATGTCCTGAGAAACCTCCAACTGGACACAGAAAGGTTCAATAGAGTCAGCAAAATATCAGTGGATTTGAAACATCCAACATTCTTGCTGATTGATCTCAGCTCATTTCAGTAAAAAAATACATGATTGCCAGCAATAGAATACATTACTGAGTTAAATGCGGTAATGGGGTACTCTTTAAAATTTATCGACGATTACTGTAAAGAATTGTACTATCTTAGAGGAGAGTTCTTCATATATACGTAGTGATTGCAAGCACTGTATGTACAGGTTTGGCTAATATCACATGCACAATTTAGTGGTGGGCTATCTTGCACAATTTAGTGTGGGGGGCAAAACTGTCTTTCCCAACAATGGAAGAGGCTGAAGCATCTATGGCCAACTTACAACATGAGTTTTCTTCTCCCACCCTTGCAGAATACTTTGATGATCTAACATTTATCTGTGAAATGGAGTAGAAGGCCATAGGAATCATACATATGCTCTTGTTAACTCTCTGATCATGCTATAAAGAAGAAGCCATGAGTGAAAACAAGGCTGCCAACTCAAACCCCTCCATTCAGCACAGTACTCTACAATTTGGATAAGCTTGGTGATAGTGCAATTAAGTAACCTTTAATACCATCCAAAGTAAACTATTGGCTAAATGGAGCAGGGAAACTTGCACAGAATGAAGAGAAGCAGGTCTGCAAATCAGGTGAAACACAAGACAAAATCTTGGGTAGACCTGTTCTCTGAGGAATCCAAAGAAGTGGAAGACGGCCCTGTAACCTCAATAGAGTGAGTGAACAAGATCCCTCATGAAGGTCTCATGGCTCCACAATGGAACCAAAAATGCTTGGGTGTTATTTAGTACTTAGACTTTATCTTTGTACAATGTTAGA
Source organism: Protopterus annectens (assembly GCF_019279795.1). Lineage (NCBI taxonomy): Eukaryota > Metazoa > Chordata > Ceratodontiformes > Protopteridae > Protopterus > Protopterus annectens. Next base: position 683,467,956 of record NC_056725.1, read on the forward strand.
TCAATGCACCCTTCCATGCATGTATACCAAAATGCACAATATATCATAAATTTCTTCTGTTCTCTCATTTTCTACATTTATGCTGTTATTTAATAGTACAAATATGAGACAAAGCAAGGCTCCCATACTGCTTAATGGCAATGATAATTTACCCATAACCTATACTGCTTTGTTTAATGCATTGAGTGTCTTTGTTGTTTCCTAGGCTCAATCCATAGATATGGCAACTAACAGCAACATCACTGTGGCACAGAGGGTTGGAGCTTTGACTGTGACCATGACGATAGGGGTTTGATTGGCAACCACAGCACTGGAAGAATCAATCGGGGGGGGAGAAGGGATGACCCATTTTCCTTTCTCTGGAGTAGGTGGGTTATGCATACTTGGGAGCACACCAGCTGGGGTGCAGTTTCCCTGGTGGCAATGGAGGGGTTGTGTGTAGGGCTTGAAGTTTATGCCTGTGGAAGTGAAGGGACAGCCTTAGTGAACAGCTTACTGCATGTCCTATCCCTAGTGTTATAACAAGTGGGTATAGGGATGTCAGGTCTGAATACAAAAAGAAAAATCACCATTGATAGCTGTCTGAAAGCTAACCTCTCCCAGTTGACCCTCACCTTGGTGATGGGAAAATAATGACCGAGAGGAGGTTATATGCCAGCATGGGAGTAAAAATAAGGAGTATTCCACACTTCCCAACTTACGCCATTGTATGAAATGCAGCAGAGTCAATAAGAATCCAAAAGGATAATAGCAAAGGCATTGAAATTTTCAGTGTGGGAAAAGAAACTTAAACACATTTACAGGGGGAATGGGTAAAGGAGCAATAATCTAACCTTTAGAGAATGGGATGTATTGGATGTGAAAATAAACTATACTCTGAGATTTGGTCTCACTCCCTAGTCTCCCAAGCAATGCATACACTGTGTGTTCAGATCTGGAGGGAGCTAATACTCTTACATTGGGACCATATTGAGAATATTACATTCGGTATGGAACTGTGTCCTTAATAGAAGAAAGCAAAGGCACAGTATTTAAAAGAAGGTTTAAGCTTCTGAAAACTTAATGATTTAACTGATAGGCTCAGAGTTGTGCTGATTAACATGAAAGAAAAGTAGGACTATTAAGATGTGGGGGAGGGGGTATCCATAAGGGCATGATAGTAAACAGAAGTAAGGCGGCAATAATTCACTTGAGATAATGCAAAAAATAATGACAACCTGAGTACCGACTTGAGTCACTGTATGTATGAGACAAGTTAATGACAATAATCAAAACTTGGTACTCTGACATCTCTCTACTAACATGGAATGAAATTAAACACTGAGTACTGACAGACTGGGAGGCAGATACTGCGCATATGTTTGGTCGTGCTCAGAAGGAAGGCAGAGATGGACAGCACTATGTGAGGAGTGGCAACAGAAGCCTGTATTATAGACATGGAATCTGTGTATGTGGAGAATTAGAAAGACTAATTTGTGGATCAAAACAGGGATGAAAATGAGGGTTCTTCTTTCCTATATACTCAAGATAACATTGTCAAGGGAATGGAAGATGAAAACAGATAAAATCCTCATTTGAATGAGATTTATGAATTTTATGAAATTTATTTTTGAAGGTTTATGGCTGACTAAGTTTGCAGATGATTACAAGCTTGGAAGTATCATTGTCTCCCCTGCAGACACTAGCAGTTTTGCTAAAGGATAGAGACAGTTTCCAGAAAAGTGGAGTTCCTCATCAACTTCAAGCAAGCACTTTTTTCATAGACAAACAAGTATTCAATAGAAGAATCAGAAAGTAAAGCTGTGGAGTCCCAAGCCAGTTCTGATGCAATACTCTGCTTCTCTTTTCTTTGGTCAGTGGTGATGGTAAAGGACTTGGTGTCATCTTTCTTACAGAACAACTTACAAAGCCTGTGTTGATCTACACAATCTGCTTCCCTTTTCTTTAGTCAATAGTAGTAAAGGACTTGGTGTCATTTTTCTCACTGAATACCTTGCAATGCCTAAGTTGATCTATGTAATCCATTGCCAGAAAAGAAGGATTCTGCAGCACAAAAAGGGATATAATAACGTAGTCATTTTGTATGCTACTGCCTTGTACAAGGTATATGACTTTTGTAACCAAATTTCAAATCATCTCCTGTTAAAATGCTTGTTACACATTATAATTTTATGCAGAGAAATCAACCTCTGGTATACTAAAGATACTTCAGCATAACTAATACAATAACCATATTAAAACCAAGTACATAATCCAAGCAGCTGTAACCACCTGTAGTGGTCTTACTTTACATGCCACCACTATAGTTGTGACCAGTCTTATAGGTTGTAGCTCTGGTTGGTAGGAATGTTCTTTGAATGCCTGCAGATTAGCAAAAAAAAAAAACTAAATTCCCAAAGTGATACCACTTCAAAGACAAGAAAGAAACTTCTGAAATGTTTCCCAGGGACCTGCATTTAAGATTCAAATACACTTTTCTCTCTTTCCTACCAGCTGTAAAAATCAGGCTCTCAAAAATCATAGATACACAGTTCAAAGGAATTACTTCTAAAGTATGAAAGTTCCCACCAAACACACTCTAAAAATAAAGCACAATAACTAGAAAATATGTTGGATTAATTCTAATATAAATTAAAACTGCAAGCTGGACACTGGCAACACTCAAACACTCAAAAGAATTTATTGCTGACAATAAATTCTTTCATGAAAAAATTAGTTCAACAGATTGTGAGAGTACAGCATAATTTGCTTGTTTATATAACAATCACTAAAAATCAGATAACTAAAACTCAGATCACATGACTGTTTCAAAATATAATTCATTAATATATAAACTGTTATAAACATATAAAATTATCAAGAGATTGCAAGAAAGGATATGTGAAGATGTTAGGGCTACTGATACTAAGGATAAAAGCAACACTCTAAGCCTTAATTCTTCAACATGAACTTTTTTTAATTAGTTTTCTCTGTTATAGATAATGTAACAATGGAAATTAAAGGAGGAGACATAGAAAATAAGACAGAAACAGATAATTTGCTTGACAGATGTGACTGGATGCCTGCAATTCCCCAGACAGGCAATATGTAATAGAATATAAATAGTGTTTTAATATATGTGTATATAGAGTTAAATCCATATGCTTGCTTCCATATTAATTGATTATATTTTAAATATTCATGTGATCTGAGTTTTAGTTAGATGAAGCTTCATTATTCCTTTATAAACAAGCAAACTATACTGTGCTGTCATAATATGATGAAGTCATTTTTTGATGAAAGTACTTACTGTAAGCAATAAATTAGTTTTGACTCAATTCCAAACATACAAAAATAGACAGAGCAATACATTGCCAGGGCCAAGTCCATTAAAGCATTTTATTCAAAATACAGAATGTTTTATATTTTGAATAAACTGTTTTAATGGACTTGACCCTGGCATCGTATTGCTCTGTCTATTTTTGTATGTTTGGAATTGCCTTTCTTCTTCTAGGCAGAGCATATTTGTGGTTTCTTACTTTTGAAATTATCTTGAGTGTTTGAGTATTACGAGTGCCCAGCTTCCAGTTTTTATTATTTTTTTTCATCTAATATGGTTCATTTATTGTGAAGACATTTTTTTAGAGTTTTGGATTCAGACTAATATGCTGGGGTGGGTTTACGAACCATCAATTTGGAAAGGCGACATAGGTGGCTATTAAAGATTCATTAATGGTGATACTAGGCTTCACTACTGGTAGTGTAGATTCACTGTTTGTAGGCAGATCTGTTTTTAATCCAGCAGAAAGTCACATTCTAAACAAAGAATCTTGTCATTCTTTTCTTATGTTATATCAGATACATAATTCATTATTAATTTTTTTGCAAATGGCTTGTAGATATAAAACTTATACATGCAAACAATTTCTATTCCTGTTTTCAGGATAACTGCTCGCTTTTCTTTTTGGCATATTTGGTTTGCATGCCTGAAAATTTTTAACTTTTTCTATTTATTTGTTTTTAATTTTGCTGTAGAAAATATTTTGGGCAAATGTGGATGATGAGCTTTTCATCAGAGAAGAGGGCACACAGTACTATAAAGCTACCACAACATTCTAACAACTTGTATATGCTTTACTTCAAAATGTCCCACTGAAAATTGACAACAGAGTTATAGACTTGAAAGAATGAAAACAAAAAATGAATTAACTGGTAAATACTATTTCTGGGGGGCTACAGACAGATGATCTTTTTGCAATTCTTTAAATCCTTCATTATTGAAAGTTTTAAGTTTATAACTTTTCCCCTAGTCATGTCAATAGTAAAACATACAAATAAATAACAATGACCTTGTTCCAAAAATGAACACCATTTTCATAAAAAATAAAAATGCAAAGGGTAATATTAAAGGAAGAATATAATTGCATGAAGAAAACAAGAACATTTTATAAGCCAACAATTATACATGTGGTTTACAATGCATATGTTCTACTCAATGAAGGATGAAGCCATAATTATTACAGCATTTGTTGTAATCCTCCTTTAAAGGATTGGACATAGTGGCATTAGATTGGCAAGTAGACATTGAAAACTGCATTCCAATTTGCAAACAGTATTGAGTAAATTCAGCAACATAAATTATTTTTTTAAAGAAATAATACAGTACCATTACTAAAGTACTTATTTGACAAAAAGATACTTTTAGTAATATGGATGTCATCTTGCTCAGTTTCTTCCATGTATTGATGTTATTTCCTTGTGCATTTTGCTGGAAACAATTTCACCACATAAGAAAGTATAACTACAGGGGTGTGGCCAAGATTACTGAGAGTAGCAATTGTTAAAAGCTCTGTGACTGAAACTTTTCTCTAACAGAAATTATAACAAAAAATTAAAATTTGGAGATACTTGTTAGCTAATTTTATTCACTAATAGTCAGAGAAAAGATTTATAACTTCAGGTTCTTCAAAAGCTGTATTTTTTCTATCAGAATTTTAACTGCTTGGTTAAGAGAGAAGAGACTTCAGCATGAGTCACTCAAGAAATGGCACTCAGGATTCTTGTGTTAAAAAAGACATATAGTTACTAATATCTAGTATGCAGAATATATTACTTAAACTAGACAAACTGTATACCAAACTAGGACATTTCAATGAAGAGACCATAAAGAAGATGGAACATTTAGAAATTCTTGTAAAACAACAAAGTGCACAAATCAACAGTGTGGAAGAAGCTTTAAATGATCTTGAAAGGAGAATAACTGAAGGTGAGTCTCAAACTGAATTTCTTTTAAAGCAAACTAACTGACTAATAGAAAAACTTGATGATTTAGATAACAGATTGAGACAAAATAACATTAGAATTTATGGCACACCTCAAAAGTATAAGGGCAATAATATAATACACTTCTTAACACATGGCTATATAAAACATTGAATCTACCTGAAACTTTATCTTTTGGAATTGAAAGAGCATATACATCCCTGAGAGTACCTTCAAAGAAGGAAAACTCTCCACCACATGCAACTATAGTTAAGTTTATGTCTAGCTTAGAAAAAGATCAAATATTAAAAACAGCATGGTCTATTCCACCTATTAAAATAGGTGAACATGTTGTCAGATTTGACAATGATTATACCAGTAAGGTAATGAGTAAAGGAAAATCCTGTTTACCACTGATCAAGTAACTTAAAAAGAACAATCTTAAAGCCACATTGGCGTTTCCTGCAAAGATCGGGTTATTTATTTCTGAAGAAACTAAACTATTTAACACAGTGGTGAAGGTATCCACTTTTATTAATAGCAATAAAATCCTTAATATCACTGAAAAAAATGGAATGGAACAGTATATCCCTAAAGAGACAGAGTGAGCTGAATTCATGGAAAACTGCTTGTAAAATTAAAAAGCTTAAAAACAAATGACTTTTATTCTCTGATTGGGGGATTTTTATTTTCTGAAACCATAGATTGACACTTTAAGTAAAAGGTTTGTACTGGACTTTAAGCTTCAAAACATATGTAAGTATATATTTATATTTTAAGCTAAACATTTGTCATGTTGAGGAATATAAATGGCCAGTTTTACTGTTTTACTATATTTATAGTGAAAAGCTTGATGTATTTCATTTAACTAAACTTATAACAGTATTAGAGTTCATCACTGATGTCAGTGAAAACAGAAAGGAACTTTCTTTTTATTTCTTTTTTTCAGGTATATATGTGAGGAATCTACTCAAAACAACATATTTGTTTGATTTTCTTAGAAGTGAAGAATTGGTAAAGCAAATGCTATAGTAATGTTTTATATTGAGCTGTTGTTTACATATAATTTGCTTAGATTTTGCTAAATGCTGATACCTTATGCTGTAGTGTTCTTAACTCTCATAGTACATATTAATGGAAAGAAGTAAAGTTAGATGTTTATCACTGATTAGAACAGCTTAAAAGAACTAAGAAGAATGATTAACTTACAGAGGAAATTAGCAGCAGCTGTGTGCTGATGTCAAGATGTGAAGCTTAGATCAAAACAACAGTTCACAATAGCTAAAATACACATTCAAATTAAACAAGCAGGAATTATTTTATATATAGTCAAGACTGCTTGTAATATTAGAATTAATAAGAGGAGTAAACAAATTATGAATAATATGCAAATACACAAGGGATGAAATGTCTAATTTGTAAGATTAATAAAAGAACAGTATCAGTAAGTTAAGAAATACATACACATACTAAAATCTTTAACAGAGAGCTGATGAATAATTAGCTCTTTGATAGGAGATTTTAGAAATATAACATAAGACTACCTGAAATAACTCATTTTATAAGTCAAAGCTGAAATTTGAGTGTTATATTGCTGAATCAATTTTGATAGAAAGTAAAGCAGATTCTTCAATATGTTTAAACTCAGGAAGGGAGAATGAGATTTGAATTAAGCATATTGTAACTTTTGAACACAATATAGAATGCAAATGTTTTTTACTCCATAGAAATAGTAAGACATTCTCTTCAACCTCAGTAATATACATATTTTTATGAAGTAGTTTGTTAGAAAAATCTATACATGCTGCTTAGAAAATATATTTACATACATGCTGCCTAGAAAAATATATTTACAATGTGTGCTGCTTAGGAAGATATGTATTTAATCATCCAAACATATATAAGTTGTGTGATCAAATATATAGAGAAATGTGTGCTTTAGTTAGGAATAAATGTACTTAAATCCATAATAAAGAACAAAGTTTATGTAATGCATTTAATTCTGTCTTACTGGAATAATAGTAGAAATAAACCTGCATATTATTGCTTGAAGCACAAGCTGCAGTGTAATCAGAAATTTGACCTTGGCAGCTTGCAAACGCAGTCTGGCTCATGTCTTTCAAGTAAAGATTATTTTGCAAAGTTAGAAAATAATAAATCTGTTCGCATGTGTGTCCTCTTTCCTGCCTCCACCAGGAGAGTAGCCTTGTGCGCACTATCTCTGATAGTGCGCAGCTGGGAACAAGAAAGACAAAGGGAGGCATTAAGGAAGACATACATCTATTGTATTTGAACTAATCAGAGAACCTTGAATTGGCTACATCCTCAGGAGGTCATCGTGACTGACCAGCTGCTTGCAAGGCTGTAACATTCTCATGGGAAAAAGACTTTTTGGAAAACACAAACTCAGCACTTTTTATGAATTACTGTGATGTAAAGACCCTGTCACTGACCACACCAGTGAGGTGGGCAAAACTGATAATGACCTGTATAAAACAGGTGTGCTCTGTGAATAAAGTTAGTCAAAATTCTATACAAACTTTGTGTATGGTTTTTTGCCTCCTAATGTACATTAGAGCTTTAAGATATCTGAGATCTCCTGCATTATTGTTTGTTATTGATTGACATTGTGTTTGAATAACTCAATGATTTTTACAGTCTGACTCTAACGAATTTATTTAACATCTTGGTCCTAATCGTGCCGGAATTCCCTTGGTAAGCTACAGGTCAGAATATATAGGTGGTACTGAAGTCTGCGCAGAAGAAGGAAAGACCTCCGACTGAATTGTCGTGCCCAAAGAGGCTGTCCACTTGTCTGATCTGTGGCCGAAAAGCGGAAAACTGGGTCCTAAAAAGCCTATCAAACATAAGCAGGAGGCTCGGGTAAGCAGAATTCCTCTCTTTGTTTTTGTTTTAGATCGGGGACCAGGTTACACTGTGCTATTGCTAAGGTTTGTGATAGCAGGGAGAGAGGTAGTCGAAGTATTGTATCTTGAGTCATAGATCAGGGAATAAAACAAAACAAAGTAAACAGTCATTCTAGACACTACTGTGAATACGGGGAATAAGATACCACGTGGTACAAGAGAAAGGGTTACGTAACAGTTCTGTTGTTTTCTCTCTCTCTCTCTCTCTCTCTTCTTTTTTTTCTCTTTCAGAGACATGGGAAATGAATGCACTAAAGGGTCACGTGACCGCCTAACAGAAGATGCAAAATATATGCAGTTACAGTGAGCAGATAATGTGAGATATTTTGCAACATGGGTTAACAAGTATGACTTTGATGGTAAATTGGATAAAATGTCATTAGTAAAACTTTTGAGACAGTTAAAATCTGACGCAGAAGGTCAGGCAAAAAAACAACGACAGTTGGGTGTTCCTCAAGCACATAGGTGGATTGAGGAAGCGAACGAAGGAACAGAAAAATAAAAATGCAAAGGCATTATTTTTAGACAAAGAGGATAATAACATAATAGTAGCATCGGTCCCTCCCTACCACGCCCACCGATGCCTTACTCAGAATATGAAGTGGGAGGGCGGGCTGACCCCCACGTTACCCAGAGACAACAGGGATATTAAGACAACCATTTGTAAGAGAACCTATCGGGACTAAATCCCGAACACGTCAAACGCTTGTGGATATGCAACCAAGCGGAAGTTTATTAGATGAGAGTGAGGAAATCTGTCCATTAATAGAAGTACCAAACCCACAGGCAGGACAGGAGGGCCAGGCCTCAACTCTCTTAGTGTATAGACCATGGACACCGGAAGACATCCGAAAAGCTACAGAAGGAATTCCCCATCCAAAAATTAACTTTGAGAAATTTCTACAGGATTTACAGGGTATGAGATTGAGTTACCACTTAAATGGGGAAGAGGTAGAAAGAGTAGTTAGACAAATTTTAGGTCCAGACTGGCACATGATTTGTGGCGCCTGGAATGCCCGTGATGCGCAACACAGGCCACTCCCACATAGTGACGCAGAACTAGATACTAGATTGAAGGGTCTTACAGACCGCATTACTGAAAAATGGAAACCTAGGGCAGACTGGACTTGCATTAACCAGTGTGTACAACACGATAATGAAACTGTGGATGCATACTATGGTAGATTATTAGAATGTTTTAATAACCATAGTGGCATGCCTGTTCCTGAAAATCAAAAGAATGATAGTTCATATGAACAACAATTGAAGAATGCATTTTTGAAAGGTTGTATTGCCCTATCAATAGCTTCATCACGAAGCACATGATAGATCACCGAACAAGTAGGCTTCAAGCCTTGTTAGAGTATGCTAGACATGCCGAAAAACATTTTAACAGTAAAAGAAAAGAAAACGCAGGTCTTCACAGCTGAAGACGGTGCAGAAGTTTTTGTAGTACAAACAGCCAAAAAGGGTAAGCAAAATACTCAGGGTAACAAACGCTCTGACAAAAACTCAGAAATTTATGAGAGCAGAAAGAAAAAAGGTGAGTGCTTCAATTGCGGTAAGAAGGGACATTTGGCAAGGGATTGCAGGAGCAAGGCACCTGTGGAAAAAAAGGATAAGGAAGATGAGGATTGACTATATGACAGTTATGCTGCTCAGCAGTCACCAGGAGAGACTAATGAGCAGGGGGATGATGTAAATACCTTAGAAGAAACAGATGACATGCAACCGGATGTAGAAGTTGGGGAAAGTGAAGTTTTAGATCTGGCATTACTGAGCCTAGAGCTCTATTTAGCAGATACGAAACCGGAAGTTACACTTCTGGTAGAAGGGAGAGAAGTCAAATTTTTGTGTGATTCAGGAGCATCACGAACTTTGATACATCCTTCAAAGTTACCGGAACATTCTGAGTCACCTGATTACATATTAGTGAAAGCAGCAAACGGACAGTTGTACAGGGAACCACTTTCCCATGATATAGCAATAACTGACCCCGTCTCGGGCATGACCCAAAGAAGTAAAATAGTACTTTCTGCCAAATGCCCCATGAACTTATTAGGAAGAGATCTTATGCAACTTTTTGGCATAGCAGTAGTCCCTACCATGAACGGTATGGAGGCACAGAGACAAACTGATACCTTTGTAGTACGGTCGGAGGGGGAGGCTTATTATTGGTACAGCCAGGATCTGGTTACAACCGGTCCAGGGGCAGTAACCAAGGAACTGATGAATGTAGCCACCAGCAAGGTGCCTCCCCTCGATACTGACCAGCAACATTTATTACATTGTACCCTATATTATTGTAGCACACCAGGACCTGATAAAGAATACGAACAAAAGTTGTTCAGGAATCCTGCAAATAGACTGATATTACGGACCCTATACTGGGACACTGAGGGCAACAGTGTGGTGAGTTGTTCGTTACCTCAGGAGGTTTGGAATTGTACAAATCCAATAAACTACCACACGTTAGCCTAACCAAAACAAGAATGTTAGGTGGGTAGACTTGGGTGACAAAGTGACAGGATGGGAGAGACTAACTGACTCAGAATTATCGGACTTAGGAGTACAGAAACAGAAACTGAACTGGTTAGCATAGCACCAGCTGAACACTTACAACAGAGTGAAGACAGCTGATTGGCGTTCTTGATAGAAGAAGAAGAAAAAGCTTTGAGTGAAATACCAAATGTTCTTTGGTCAACAGGAAAATCAGATGTAGGACTTATTCACAGCAGGGCCAGTAGTTATTACACCAAAATCAGCCTTTAGACCAAGGAAAAGACAATATCCTTTGAGCAAGGATGCAGAACAGGGAATCAAACCTATCATAATGGCATTACTTAAGAAAGGAATACTGGTGGAATCTTTAGATTCACCATGTAATACTCCTCTATTTCCTGTGAAAAAGCAAACGGGAATGGCGGATGGTACAAGATTTACAAGCTGTAAATGATGCGGTAATACCAAGAGCACCTACGGTGCCAGACCCACATACCTTGTTAAATGATTTGAAGCATAACAAAAATATTTCACTGTGGTAGATATTAGCAATGCATTTTTCTCAATACCTATCCACCCTGACAGCCAGCATTGGTTTGCATTTACATTTCAGGGCAAAAGGTATAATACACCGACTACCACAGGGATATAGTGAAAGTCCAACAATATTCGCACAAGAGATGGCTAGCAACCTGGCAGGGTTTTCTCCACCAGGGGGCAGCCAAGTACTACTTTATGTAGATGACATCCTGCTTGCAGCCCCTACCCAGCAGCAGTGTAGGGAAGATACAATAGCATTGTTGAAATTCTTAGCTGAGCAGGGGCATAAAGTGAACAAACATAAATTGCAACTTTGGAAAGAACAGGTTAAATACCTGGGATATGTGATATCCAAAGAAGGTAGAACATTAGATGAAGATCGGAAAACAGCTATTTTACAAGCACCTAAACCAACTACCAAAAGGGAAATGATGTCCTTCTTGGGGACGACTAATTTTTGTCGGTTGGATACCGAATTATGCTTTAGAAACGGCTCCATTGGCTGAGTTAATATTTAAAACACCAATGGCAGCACAAGAAACACTGCACTGGACTCCAGAAGCAGAAGCAGCCTTTTGTAGACTAAAACAACTGATAGCTTCATCATTAGTTTTAGGGCTTCCAATTACCATAAGAGATTTTTCAAACTGTAGATTGTAGGCGGGATATATGACGTCAGTACTGACGCAACAACATGGCGGCAAGCAACGCCCATAGCTTACTATTCATCACAGTTAGATCCGTGGCACGATCATTACCACCCTGCGTACAAGCAGTAGTCGCAGCAGCTATGGCAGTGCAAGCTTCAGCCTCAGTGGTGTTGTTTCATCCTCTCACGTTGAGAGTACCTCATGCAGTTGCGATAATTTTACTGCAAGAAAAATAGCATTTTTATCCCCTGCCAGACATCTTTCTTGCATGACCATACTATTGAGTCAACCCCATATGACAATTGAACGTTGTACAACATTAAATCCATCGACATTACTTCCAATTCCTGTGGATGGCATACCACACAGCTGCCTGCAGGAAATGGAACAAACAACCACACCCAGACAAGATCTTACTGATGTACCTTTAGCTGACGCAGAGGTGACATTTTTGTGGATGGGTCCTGTAGACGAGGTCCTACAGGGAAGAACCTAGTGGGCTATGCAGTAGTGACTGATGACGAAATCATAGAAGCACAACCCCTGCAACATAACCTGTCAGCTCAAGCAGCAGAATTGATAGCTTTGACACGTGCTTGCACTCTAGCGAAAGGCAAATGTGTTAACATATATACTGACAGTCAGTATGCTTTCTCTACAGTGCATGTCTTTGCACAACAATGGAAAAACAGGGGAATGATAACATCTACTGGCAAGCCGATTAATCATGCACAATTGATTCTGAACCTGTTAGATTCTATTCAGTTACCCACTAGAATAGCTATCTGTAAATGTGCAGCCCATACAAAACAACAAGATAGAATTTCAAAAGGGAATGCTCGGGCTGATGCAGCGGCGAAGCAAGCTGCCTCAGACCCAGAAACTGTGCTCTTAAATGAAGAACTACAACCTTCTGAGACCCTAGATTTAGAAATGTTAAAAACAATGCAGACATTAGCTACAAAAGCAGAAAAACAAAAGTGGATAAAACGAGGAGCAATCCTTGAAGAGGGACTGTACATCTCCAAAGAGAAAAAGCCCATATTGCCATCTAATTTGTTTAGATATGCAGCTTTGTTGAGTCATGGGCAGAGCCATGTCTCAACAGGGGGGATGGTACAGTTAGTTAACAAAACATTCCAAACATATGGATTCACGAATTATACACAAAAATTTTGTGCAACATGTCATATTTGTAGCAAACATCATGCACAGGGAGCATTTAAACCAAAGCGAGGAGCTTTCCAACACCACCCTATCCGTTCCATACTATTTGTATGGATTTCATAGAACTGAACAAATGTGAAGGGAAAAAATACTGTTTAGTAATCATAGATATGTTTTCAAAATGGGTAGAAGCTTTTCCAACTAGAAATCCGGATGCAGCAACAGTGGCAAAGGCCCTAGTGAAAGAAATCATTCCTAGATTTGGCATACCGGAAAGAATTTATAGTGACAATGGGACACATTTCGTAAACCAGACGATACAGCAGCTTGGGAGATTTTTTGGGATTTCTTTGAGAAACCATTGTGCTTATCACCCTCAGTCAGCAGGACTGGTGGAGAGATACAATGGAATCTTGAAAAACAAGTTGAGAAAATTAATGAGTGAGACTCAAAAGACTTGGATTTGCTGTCTACCTTTAGCACTGCTGAGCATGAGAACTGTTCCGAATGTAAAGGGCTTGACCCCTTTTGAGATAGTGTTTGGAAGGGCATATTGTGTGCCACAATGGAAGGCCCTCATGCCTGCAGAGCTGGAGGCCGATGGCTCATTAGCTAGTTATATGAAAAAGTTATTAACAAATAAGACTGTTTTGCAGTTGAACTCTTTTTCAGATAAACAAGAAACAAAACCAGAAGCCGTGCTGACCCCGGGGTCCTGGATTTGGCTGAAAATCATAAAGAGAAAGAACTGGGCGAGTCCAAGGTGGGAAGGTCCGTACCAGGTACTGTTGGCAACACCCACTGCAGTGAAAATCGCTGAGAGAGCATCTTGGGTTCATTTAACCCATTGCAAACCTGTTAAGAAATTTAGTTTGGACATACCACAGGAACAGGATGGCCAGAGGCAGAATGAATAAAAATGTGAAACAACCCAAGAGACACTGGTTCACTGGCCTACTGATCATACACTTAATAACTATGTTTGTAGTAACCTTTTTGTTGTTATGGTTTTTCTTGCATATAACTACAGAAGTGAAATTAATAAAACGTGATGAAGGACTGGCTATAGACTGGCACCCAAACTTTAACACATACCTGGCTATGAAACGAGTTTATGTAGAGACTATGAACGTTTCAAATTGCTGGGTCTGTACTGCAATACCCACAGCATATGGAGGACTTTTGATGTCTGCTGTCCCCTTGGGAATAAATGCAACTTGGGAAAACTTGTTATTTGACACAGGCACTGTGAGATCACAAGACAAAGTGGCATTACATTTGCCTGTTACTCAGAAAGGAATTGTTTGTTTTGTTAAAAATGATACACTCCAGGTTGGTTGGAGTAACTGTAACATAACTGTGTCTTACAAATGTTATATAAAACCTATAGACCAAGGTACTAGTTGCAGCACCTAATTATGATTCATATTTAAGCTTGATGAAAACAACATTGAGAAATGTGCAAAAATCTCCTGAAATATATAGACAATTCTCTGTTATAGATAAGAAAATGTTTCATTCAGGGTTAACCCATCAGTACAAAAGTAGAAAACTGTTATTTTGTTTGTGGGAAAAAGCCTATAAGTGGTTACCTGAGAATTGGTCCGGCAGTTGTTTTTGGGTTATCTGGTTCCAGCCATAAGACATACTGCAGAATTGCCCTGGGTAAGATACGTAATGTAAGAGATGTAGCTCACCAAGCTGAAAATACAGTCAGAAAACCTACTAATCCGGTGGGTAAGATTGAAGCAAGCTGGAAGGATCATTCGTCTGTGAAGGACAAAGAAAAATTGACCCATATGGACTTGAGTGACAGTGTTATATCCTGGGCTGGAATATTCCCAACCTATGGAGCAGTCAAATCGATTTGGGAACTGAGGAAATTGTCAAAACTCCTCGAAGTAATGAGCAATGCGACTTTTTCCGCTCTTGAACTTGTGACTGATGAGATGAATGCAATGAGAACAGTCGTACTACAGAACCGAATGGCTCTCGACTTCACCCTAGCGGCGAGAGGTGGTACGTGCGCGCTTATCAAAGAAGAATGCTGTGCGTACATTCCAGACAACCAGCATGAAATTAATGATCACCTGGAGGTAATACAGCAGGTGTCAGCAATGGCAGAACCAGGCCCAAACCCACTGTGAACTTTTTCCAGAATCTGTTTGGGGGTGGGGTCGGTCCTTATGAACATTCTGATTGCAATTTGTGTGGTACTGCTCATAATTGGAGCATGTGTCTGCTGCGGGATACCCTGTGTGAAAAAATTAGTTAAAGATTTAGTTGATGTATCAGTGACTGAAACCATGTACCAAGATATGGAATTGAATTTGTTGATACCGGTGAAAGCCTATCTGAAATATAAAACAAATGACTTACTTAGCTGAAAATCCTTGAAAGGAAAAGGCTAAGAAATGAACTAATACTGTTTATGTTTCAAATAAGCATTAAATGCATTAAGAGGAGGGAGAATGTTAGAAAAATCTATACATGCTGCTTAGAAAATATATTTACATACATGCTGCCTAGAAAAATATATTTACAATGTGTGCTGCTTAGGAAGATATGTATTTAATCATCCAAACATATATAAGTTGTGTGATCAAATATATAGAGAAATGTGTGCTTTAGTTAGGAATAAATGTACTTAAATCCATAATAAAGAACAAAGTTTATGTAATGCATTTAATTCTGTCTTACTGGAATAATAGTAGAAATAAACCTGCATATTATTGCTTGAAGCACAAGCTGCAGTGTAATCAGAAATTTGACCTTGGCAGCTTGCAAACGCAGTCTGGCTCATGTCTTTCAAGTAAAGATTATTTTGCAAAGTTAGAAAATAATAAATCTGTTCGCATGTGTGTCCTCTTTCCTGCCTCCACCAGGAGAGTAGCCTTGTGCGCACTATCTCTGATAGTGCGCAGCTGGGAACAAGAAAGACAAAGGGAGGCATTAAGGAAGACATACATCTATTGTATTTGAACTAATCAGAGAACCTTGAATTGGCTACATCCTCAGGAGGTCATCGTGACTGACCAGCTGCTTGCAAGGCTGTAACATTCTCATGGGAAAAAGACTTTTTGGAAAACACAAACTCAGCACTTTTATGAATTACTGTGATGTAAAGACCCTGTCACTGACCACACCAGTGAGGTGGGCAAAACTGATAATGACCTGTATAAAACAGGTGTGCTCTGTGAATAAAGTTAGTCAAAATTCTATACAAACTTTGTGTATGGTTTTTTGCCTCCTAATGTACATTAGAGCTTTAAGATATCTGAGATCTCCTGCATTATTGTTTGTTATTGATTGACATTGTGTTTGAATAACTCAATGATTTTTACAGTCTGACTCTAACGAATTTATTTAACATAGTTTAATAAGCTAAAGGATTTTTTAACATTTTGATGTGTGCTCTGTATAGATGCAAACACCTTGAAACTTAATTTTTCTCTTTCTGTCAGTGGAACCCTTCAAAGTTTTCTTACTGCACTAAAGGCACACTGAGCAGTGTTGCCAAACTTATCATCCATAGCCTTCAATAGAATAAGCACCGTTGTTAGTCCTAGCAGAAAAACTGGTCACACTAGCTCACTCCCTTCCATAATAGTACATAAAGTAAAAACCTTCTATAATGTATGGGCAGTTTCCCATCATTTCACCGGCCAGCCTGATTGACAGGCAGCAATGTAGTAATTGCCTAATGTATACTGACAACCACTTACTCCTAAAACAAACAAATACCCTATGTGAGAGATGTAATTACACTATGAAATTAGAATAAATTTTCTCATGTAACAACAAACCAGTCATTAAACAGGTTGTCAGCACATGCACTTCACTGCTCACACAAAATGAGGTCATGACCCATAAACCCACATATACAGAGGTACTCACTAGAAGCCTACCAAAAGAAAAGAGACCTCCCAATGTAAACTACCTGCATGCACTGCTATGCAAATAGAAACCACTACATGTAATAACACATGCACCTGTGTTTCAGCAAATAAGCCCTTAAGGCAAAACACCTCTAAACCTAATGTCTTGGTCATAGGCGACTCCATAGTGAGATACACAGATGACCCCTCACCAGGCTGGACAAGCAGCAGATCACAGTCAGCTGCCTATCAGGTGCCAAGATCCATCAAATCACACATGCACTGAAGTTACTGAATAAGTACAGTCATGACTCTGTCATAGTCCATGTTGGGGTGAATGACTTGAGATGTACATCTCTGGACTATATGAAGAGTGAAATGACTGAACTCTCAGATTATGTGTCCCAGGCAGGTATGACCCTAGCTCCAAGCAGCATTCTACCTTCCCTCAGGATGATGCCACAATATAAACAAAAAATAATCAATTTCAACAATTGGTTTAGCTTATGGAGTTAGTCCAGGGGGATTCAGTATTTGTCAGCCTGGGAAGATATGGTCAACAGGCCATGCTGCTTTGCCAGAGATGGTCTATAACTGTCTCTTCTAGACTTTCAGATAGTGGCAAAGGTTCTTGTCTCCCCCATGGTGCCTTTCTTAGGCAATGTCAAAACAAAAACATTTTTTATTTAAAAATCCACTTGAGACAAACTCAAGATTCTGCTGCTTAATGCTAGGAGTCTAAAAATGAAACTGTACTCCCTGGAAGCACTCCTCACCTTGAAAGATGCTGACATCTGTGCAGTCACTGTGACGTGGTTTAAGGCCATGGAGAGCACCCCAGCTGAGCAAGGCTGCAATGTCTTCCACACATTCAGACCTCAAAATGAGCATGAAAGAACTAAAGGTGGAGGTGTATCCAGCTTCATTAAAGACAAGTATACCTCAAGACTGGTCAAACAGTACAACTCTCTCAAACTACTCCATATCCAATTAACTATAGGCAAAATGCCCTACCATATCATTACTAGCTATAGGTCCCCCACCATGAACCAAGAAAAGCACACCACCTACATGGATTTACTGGAGTCACTCACCATGCAGCCCAACATCTTAGTCATGGGATATTTTAACTATCCTTCCATCGACTGGGTGACATACATGAGCATGAACATGCTCATCCAGGGGTTCCTGGACTTTGTCAAAACAAATGCTCTGGAACAGGTAGTCTGCTCCCCCAAAAGGGACTCAAATGTCTCAGACCAACATGATGGGTCAATGCACTCCCCCACCCATGTGATGCCCTCCCTGGTAAAGTCGGACCGTAAATCAGTCTCATTTGAAGTAACTATTGAATGTATCACCACCACACCAGCAAAAAACTAAAAAAATTTTCCAAAGCAAACTACAGCCTACTAAGTGATGGTATAAAAAGTTTTATACCCCCTGCAATCACAGACAATAACGACTCCTATGGAGAGGTATACACAAATGCCCTGTATATACAATTAAGCAACTATTTAAATCTGGCTGTACGTGACAGGATAAGAATCAGTTCCTTCTGAAAAAAACAAAACACTCTAGTGGACCCCAATTATAAACAGGTTATATAACAAAAGGAAATGGCTAAGAACAAGAGGGAACTGACTCAGCAGAGGAAGAATTCCCTCCACAGCTTGAACAAGCAAATCAGGAGTCTTGTAAAGTCCTCTAAAGCTAATTACAAAGCTAAAATAGCATTCCTAGCTAAGAATAATCTTAAGGCATTCTTTAACTACATCCAAAATCTAAAAGGGAATGCCTAGATATGTGTGGAATTGGTTGTAGATGGTACCACTCATACTATACTGGAGGAAATTGCCGACATTGTATCTGACAGATTTGGCACAAACTTCACTCTCCTGTCCCCACCAGCCATACCCCAAAGCATACCTGACACCAGTCCTCTGCCTAGTTTCTCTAGAGATCAGGTCATATCTGTGCTCTTCAAGGTCAAAAACATGGTCTCAGTGGGACTCAAAACAAAAACAGATGGAGCTGACCTTTAGTAAAAGAAAAAAAAAACAGAATACTAAAAGTAAAACAGCCAAATAATCCACCAGAACCACTCAAGCATATTGTTAAGTCCTTTTTCCTTTTATTAGATTTCCTCAGAACAATGTCAATTGTTAGTTAAAATACATTAATATATACATTGTAAAATCCCACATGTTTAAAACCAATCATTCAAAATCAGGCTGGTTATACCCAAGTTGGGACACTCAGTTTTAGCAGTACTTATATTGTTTGCTATATTGTCATATCTTCATTCACACATCTAATTCCAAAATTTCCTAAAGCACCTGATAACTTCCTCATGAGGTTGCCAAACTCATGTAGGACTGTATGTAAAGTAAAACCTTTGTTAGTTCCAAATAGATCTTGTTATTTAATGGTATAGTGGAAACCAGGTGTTAATCAAACTACAATTAAATATAGACTGCAAAATCTCACATGCTTAAAACCACCAATGCACATTTGTTAAAAGTAGTCTTTATGTAATAGTGCCAGGCTATGATTAAATAATAATGACTCAAAGACATTTTAATTATTAATCTCAGGGTACACTTATTTGGCCAACTGTGGTACCTGTGACACTTTATATATAGGCTACTCCATGTGAAGGTTGATTCACAAAGTATATGAGAAATGCTATGATATAGGGAAAACAAACTATCTGCATTATGTATGCATAGCATACTCCAATATACCAGATATGATAACCTCAGTATAAAAATAAAACATAAAGCAAAATCTTAAGAACACTAACTACATCGGACCATAAATATGTGAGCAGTTTCCTATGAAACAGCAAACAAGTAACTTTCTAAAACCTCTTCCTACTCTTGTCAATAAATCTGTTACAGCTAGGCATTTTCCAGACGTCTGACACCACACAGACATAAACGAAGGTTAAGCATCAGGTTCAGACAGTTACAGACCACTTCATCTTACTTACTGTATTCTTTTCAAACTTATGGAGTAATAATTGACTTTATCCCAATAGACTTTGCTAACTTGACTTTAATAGACTTGGAACAATAGAGTATTTTTAAGGGAAGTTTCCCCCTACTTAATCAGCTGCCAATTTTTTTCAATGTGTTTTTTCTTTCTGTGCCTGGAATCATGAAGTCTCCATCTAACAGCCATTACCATTCTCCTCTCCATCCTGGATATTCCTCAGTGAGAGTGAAAGCTAGCTGAGGGAGGCTGCCAGACAACTAGTCTCATCAGTGGTTTCTGCTTCTGCCTGCATACCAACAACAGGGGTGTATTTTATTTTAAATCTAACCCTTCCACTGGGCATAAGGGACAGATTTCTCACATCACTAGACCACAATGCCCTGTCAATGTGGGTACATATTCCCATGTAATCACAAAGAGTGCTGAAACTGAAGTGTATTGGTGACTGAATGTCTGCTGCCAGGACCACCTTTTGCAGTACTGCCCCCCACCCACACTGATGGATGTGGCATGTGATGGCCCCAACCAACCCCTTCTCCTTCTCCCCTGCCAGGTCCATCAAGTACAAAACATTTTAACTGAGCTCTGATTACTTGGACCTTTGTCAGGGCTTTACCCATGTATGCCACTGGAGCTGGCTAATCTGGTGTCATTATTCAAATAAATAACATTGGTATCAGACTTAGAACTTGAAAAAGAACTGATGCTGCCCTTCATAAATGCATTATAAATAATAAACTCATATAAATCAGTGTAACTGGTTATTTAATGTAATAAACAAATTGAAGGTTAGACGGTAGAATGCTGGAAAAAAAAGAATAACCAAGTTACCTAGCTAAGTCTACTCATGTCTCCAGTGAAGCTCCTCATGCCTCACTGTTGGGACAAATCTTATTTGGTTTATTTTTCATGGTCATGCCTACAGGTAGTGAATTATAGGAGGTTGTATCAGTTCAACAAAACAGCACATCATCAAATACAACAACCTCAAACTTCTAACCATGAAATCTAAAAACATCGAAAGCTCAGAACAGCAGTTTTTTTCCCTAGGAAAAAATTCACTGTTCTGAGAAACACGCAATTAAATTAAAATAAATGAAACACTGATGGAGTATATCAACTCAAATAATAAAATGCTGGAGAGAATGGAAGATGCTTTAAGCAAATATTCAGATGAGGTGATAAAACTGCAAACAAATAATAAGTCAAAATCAAGAAAAGGCTGTCTGAATATGAGATTGCTCAAGAAGAGATGTTTAAAAAAATAATAGACTTAGAGGACAGAGCACATTGGACCTGAGATTTTCTTTTGTACTAGAGAAGCTTGAAGGAACAGACTCTATTAATTTTATGAAAGCTCAAATAAGCAACTGGACTGGTATTCCATGGCAGGAGTTGTTAATTGAAAGGGCACTTTGTGTGTATGCTCCAAACCTGGCAATGAGAAAGCAACCTAGACTTTTAATAGTAAAGATGCAATCCTAAATAACATTTCTTATTAAGCCTAAAAAAGTTATTACTTGACATAACCCCTAACAGGGAGCATATTTTGGTAGATTTCAGAAGGATTTTTGGTGAGACACCCTTATTTGTGTATAAGAAGGAAAGGTGTATAACAAGAAAACAAATATTAAAAACTGATAAAAGTTATGGTATGATAAGTGCAATGGGTGTAATAGCTGTAGGTTCATTCATGAAGGATCATTTGTTTCAGTGGTAAACTATCGATCCACCATTAGCATACCAGGTAGATTTACTTGTGGTACAAAGGTGGTAGCTTATATAACTGTGCTCAGGGTGTACAAGGTTTTATGTTAGAATAACAACTAGAAGTTTTAGGTTAAGGATTAAAGAACACTTATATGCAATTACAATTAAAGATGAAAATAATGCACTATTTAGACATTCAAAAGTATGTGAAAAATACAAAAAGTTTACCTTTGCTGTTTTAGAGCATGTAATAGGGTTATAGGAGGTGCTGATTTAAAAAATGTTATAGAACAGAAAGAAATTGAATGGCAAGTAAAATTAAGGACTGATTACTACTCCCTCCCGGATTGAACGGACATATAAATATTAAGTGTTTCTTAAAAGGAAGGAGTTTAAGGGGAAGCTCAATAAGTAATTGATTTATTTATAAATTATAGTTGCTATTGATATTTAAGTAGTTTTTATGGAATGATTAAGTCATGGTTTTGTATCCTAATAGTGACTGGATGTCCTTTAAGGGTTAATTAACTGTTTGCATTAATTGATTGGAAAGAGTAATGTATACATAGTAGAGTAGTTTTATTTTGGTGTGTGTTCGGAAGAAGTTGTATTATGAAAAAAACAATTAAAAAGTTTTATTACACTAGACCAGTCTGGTTCTTTGCACCGTTTAGCTTTGTTTCATTATTATATTAAAAATTTAGAGTGCAAACATCTATGCTACAGGAGACACATTTGGAAAGAACTGAACATGTGAATTTGATAAAGAAAGGTTTTCAGGACAGTTATTCAGAAGAATACCTGGGACAAAGGAAAACAGGAGTACTTATTTTAATTGCAAAAGGAGCTGTAATAGTGATAGAAGAGGATACAAAATAAAATAATGGTAGATATGTAGTACTAAGGAGCTACTGGCAAGAAAGGAGGATTACACTGGCGTGTATTTATATTCCACCTAAAATGGAGCTTAAAGAAAATTCTGGGAGAAATAATCAGCTTTCATCAGGGAATATTACTTACAGGTGGGGAATGGAATCTGATTTGCAGCTGTGAAGACATGTCTGGTGGGCCCAGAAGGGGAAATATAACAAAGGAATGTAGATTTTTGAAGAAATTTATGACAATATTTGGCATGGAAGATGTGAATTCAGCAATAGGAGTTCGGGGTGAATGTAGATATTATTCCCCAAAATACAAAACCTGGGCTATGCTAGACATAACTTACACTTCACAAAAGCATGTGCTTTTAACTGAAAGTTTTGATGCACATCCAATAATTATTTCAGATCATGAACCAATAATAACTAAAATAAAAATGCAGGGTAATAAAATAAAAATGAGACACTGGTGCTTTCCCACCTATTTGTTGAAAAGCAAGGAATTTAAGGAATGGATAGTGGAAATTATGTAGGAGTTATTAGAGAATATATAAACGTCTTCTTAAAATATCTCAAACAAGCAGAAAATTCACAACAACTGGCACAAATAAATAAAAATTGCAGTATCTATCAATAACCGAAACTACATTATTCAATAAAATACCCCCAGTAAGCACTTTTGTCTCTTTCAGTTCAACAAATAGAGACCACTTCAGATTGAGGTTAACTTGCAAATACTCCTAATTTAAATAAAAATCAGTGTCACATGATAAAAACTTGACATCATTTGTCACATGTTTAAACTCATTTAAAGTGATAAACACATTGAACAAGCACATTGCATAAATAACCTTCAAATTTTTTTAAAAACATCCTAGTGTTTCAACCCTTTCGTTTTAAGTACATAACAAATTCCTCTCTGCTATTTAAACCTGGTGGGAAACATGCATTTAATCAGACTTGTCAGCAGTATTCTAGCCATCCTAACTCTTCTTCTATATTCTTTAGAGTTTCTAGCACCATACATTTAAAGTTAATTTTACACTTTTTTTCCTTGTAGTGTTTACTTATAGGATTTTTCTCATCTCAGATAGAGATGGCATATTTATGTTTGTAAATCCTTCTATATAGTTCTCTCATAGTTATACCTATATAGAAGGACTTACATTCCAAACATATTATTAAATAAACTCCATTCTTAGTTTTACAAGAAAAAAAAAAACCCTGGTACTTTCCCCCTATTGTTTCCCACTTCTAGCTCACTAGATTCAGTATACAAATAATTGCACATATTGCAATTCAGACATTTTACAATTCCACTTTTACTTTCAGCTGATTTTAACTTATTTAGCTTAGTTTGAAAGAATATTTTATAACTTTTTGCTCTTTTTTGAACAAACCTAGACTCCATACCAGTTCTATTAATTATTTCACTATTTGCCTCAAGTATTCTCCAATTTCTGCTTATAACACTTTTTATAGCTTTAGAGTCAAGGGTTCCTATTACATGATCAAAGTTTTGAAACTTCGAACATGACAATATCGAACTTGTCTGTTCGAAGTTTCAAAACGTCGAACATGGCAAAAAAAAAAAAAGATGCAACAGTAAACTAATTGTTGCAAAGAAGGGGAACAAGCCCCCCTGCACCCCCACGTGGGGGGCTGTACCCCCCACACCCCCACTCTTTAAATATACCAACTCTGAGAATGCACTACAGTGCAGTAAAGGGAAATATTCCCTTTCCGCACTATAGTGCGGTCTCGGAGTTTGTATATTTAAAGAGCGGGGGGTGTAGGGGCACAGCCCCCCACATGGGGTTGCACTTGCAACATTTAGTTTACTGTTGCATCTTTTTTTTTTCTGTTTTCAAACTTCAACAAGTTTGACTATATGGTTTCGACCATATAGGGTTCGAACTTGTTGAAGTTCGATCAGATAATAGGAACCCTTAGAGTCAACACTATTCTGAACTGCCATTGCTGTCCCATAGTTATATATTTCAATTTTTCCTTCCTCTATTTCCATTATTTTGCCTATTTCATTCGCCTCACTTTGTAGTATACCTCTTATTTCACCTTTAGGGTACCCTCTTTTTTCCATTTACTTACAGAAATTACTAGCTTCTTCCAAAACAAATCATTCTCATTTTTCATTAAATTATTAATTCTTTTTAACTGACCCTTTACTATATTCATTTTTGTTTTCTTGGGGTGCATACTTGAATAATGTAAATACATATTATTCTGAAAATCCTTTTTAAACATTTTGGGTACTAGTTTATTATTTTCTTTATAAATAATGAGATCCAAAAAATTTATTTTGTTGTTATCATAATAATTTGTAAACTTCAGATAAGAACAGAAATTGTTTATATATTTTATAAATTCCTGTAATGCTTTGACTGACCCCCTCCATATTAAAAAGACATTGTCAATAAAATGAACCATTTTAACTATATATTTTTTAAATTCACTTTCAAATATGCTCACTCTTTCCCATCCATGCATAAACATGTTCGCATAACTTGGGGCCAGTGCTGCACCCATGGCTACCCCATTTGTTTGTACATATATTTGCTCACAAAATGACAGGAAATTATAACTTAAGACTAAGTCTATCATCTCCATCAACAATCCTATAGTCGCAGAGGAATACATTTTAGTTCTTACCAATTCTATTCTTACAGTTTCCATACCTTCCTCATTTGGAATCATGGTATATAAGGATTTTACATCTAAAGTTACTAATAAGTCCATCTCATTGACTTCAATTTTTTCTATTTTTTTTTTTAAAAAATCAAAACTATCCTTTTATATGTAGCATTGTTTGGAACCATTTTTTGTAAATGTTTGTCCACAAAAACAGAGAGGCATTCAGTTTTGCTATTGCCACTCGCCACTATTGGTCTTAATGGTGGTTCATTTAAATTTTTACTTATTTTAGGGTTAGCATTAGTTAGATTCTTTCTAGTCCTTTCATCTATTCTTCCTGTGTAGAAGCAGTCTTCTATACAGGAATCAATAAGGGCATATCCTATCTTGACTTCTTTCATTGTTACCTTCTTATAATATTTTTCATCATATAACTATTCTTCCATTTTTCTCTCATATTCATCCCTATCTAGTGCCACCATAGATCCCCCTTTGTCAGCTTTAAAGAATAATACTTCTTCATTTCTTATTAACTTATCAAAACATTCCTTTTCACTTTTTGTTAAATTAAAATACTTAAATTTGGCTTTTTTATCCACAATTTCAACAATTTGTGCCTCACAAACATTTAAAACATTTCTAATTCTTTGTACAATGGGGGGTTGAAACAACTTGGTCTATAAAACTCTGCCTTAGCTCCATTCTG
Source organism: Protopterus annectens (assembly GCF_019279795.1). NCBI lineage: Eukaryota > Metazoa > Chordata > Ceratodontiformes > Protopteridae > Protopterus > Protopterus annectens. The sequence continues at coordinate 683,493,807 of NC_056725.1, forward strand.
CTTGCCAAACATAATTTCAAAATTTAAATGTCTGACATAGTCCCTTAATTCATTGATAGTTTTAGCTTGTTAGCTCTTTGAGCAGGGGCAAAATTCCATCCTTTGCTCAAAACACAACATTTTTCTTCTGAAAGGCTACAGTACCTATGTCTTCCACGCTTGTTTTTTCTTTCTCCAATTGGTTTTCTATTGCCCCATTCTCCCAAATCCGTTTTTTGATTGTCTTATATTATTGGCATACTTGCTATTTATGCCATTTGCTGTAACTTGGGCCCAAGTTTTTTCGTCGTTATTTACTCTCTAATAAACATCAATAACTTGATTCCCTGCTGGCAGAGAGATTTCCGTCTCCACTGCTACTGCGACCAGAGTGTTTGTATTACTTCTAACTTTTAGTTTCACAGATTGGTCAGAGGAAGTCTTATGAAAATATAGCTAAGGAGTGGGATAAAATTAAAGTGGAGTTTGAAATAGCTTGGAAATAAAAGAAAGAGAGATGTTGTTAAGAAGTAATAAGAATTATTTAGAGGGACTGACCAATGTTAAAGTATTTCAGAATAGGGAGAATCTTACAGAATAAGAAGAGGTCCAATTGCAGAATGCTAAACAGAAAATAAGAGATTACCTCAATAATATGCATGAGTTTAGAAAGACTGCTGTTAACTGTTTTTTATAATAACTCAAGAGCACAAAAACTGTTAGCACAATGTCTCAGGTAATAAAGTAGAAAGGGTTGTCGCCAAGCTTAGGGAGCCTATAACAAGGAAGATAACAAGAGATCCTTTAGAGGTACTAGAAACATTTCATAAATTTTATGAAAATCTGTATAAGCAGAGGAATACGGAAATCAAGAAAAGGAACAGGTTAAAATGAAGGTTTTGTTTAACAGTACTTTAAGAGCAGGAGAAGCACCAACATTTTGGGAGAAAGCTCTGGTGGCTGTAATACCTAAAGAGGGTAAAGACCCATTATAGGCCAATTTCAATCCTAAACCATGATTATAAAGTGTTTATGTCTATAATGGCTATAAGAATGGCATAAGTGATGCCACAATTGATAGATATGGATCAACATGGTTTTGTGGAGTGGAGGCAAATTTTGACAACATTAAGAAAACACTGATGATCCAGAAGGAAGCAGAATGTAAAAATAATATCACTGCTGTTGGTGGGTCTTGATGCAGATAAAGTGTTTGACGGAGAAAGCTGGGATTTTATGTGCAGGGCAATGGAAGCATTTGCATTCCCCTGATAAAATTATAAGGCTGATTAAGAGGATATATGAATGATCAGAGGTAAAAATTAAAGTGGGTGGGTTCTTCTCTGATAATTTCTCTTTGAGCAGAGGAACCAGGCAGAGGTGTCCTCTTCCCCCTTTGTTATTTGCTTTATATTTAGAACCACTGGCAAAGAAAATAAGGGACTCATAAATTCAAGGATATTATTGGTATGGTAGTCAAGAAAAGCTGGCGCTGTTTGCAGATAATATTATTTTCTACCTGATAAAACCACCAGAAAAGGACATTTCAGTGTTGTGGAACATTTTGAGACAGTTTCAAATCTTTTTTTTGGATTCAAAATTAATGAAACTAAAACAAATGCAATAGCTATAAATTATGTACCCCAACACTAATTAGTTCAGCAATATCCATATTTATGGGGGTGTGATAAAATGAAGCATTTAGGAGTACGGATTAAAATGATTCTGGTGTTGCAGCTGGGGAACTATGTGGGAACTCATACCTCTCAACTATCCCTGATTTTCAGGGACATCCCTGATTTGACTCAGATTTTAGCTCTGTCCCTCTTAACCTCTCATAAAACTAGTGACTTTTGGAGGAAAGGTGGTGAATTACACTTAATGAATAATGACAATAATTAAGAGTTATAGACTTCTTTTACTTCAGAAAATGTGTATTAATTCATATGCTCTGATTCTGTCAATGTTTCAAATTAATAGCACTAATATTTTAAAAGTGTCCCTGATTGTCCCTGATTTTTTCTTGACTTGTCCCTGATTCTGTTGAAATTTGTCCCCGATTGGTTGAGAGGTCTGAGTCAAAACAAAAGATAATGCAAAAACAGAGAAATTGGAAGCTCTGTTATATGAATATATAGCAATATACAAAGTTAAAATGTTTTTAGTCCCTTTAGTTTTATACACAGGTCAGGCATGGTTTTATCAACCACAGGAGAAGTTGTGGATAGCAATTCAAGAGCTGAAGGATTTTATCTGAGAGACGAAGATGGCAAGAGTCAATTGGGATAAGCTGATTCCTTAAATAGAACAAGGTGGTTTGGGATTACCCAATTTGAGGGGGCATTTCAGTGCTACACAGTTAAGGTTCATACACATAGCACAAGCAGAAACTTATAATTCAAAGTGGAAAGGAATAGTGATGAAACAGGGGGGAGCTCTAGAAACAAGGAGAGACTGGGATTTTGGGTGCAGATCCTTAAGGAGAATAACAATAATCATACAGAATATTATATTCATAAAGTAGCAGAAAGTATTCTAAGAACTAAGCCAACACAGGAATAGAGAAAGAAGATTCTGCTGATAGGGTTGGCTCCAATTAGGGATACAGATAATAGGCAAGAAGGGGGTGCAATCTATTGGAGAAAACTGGAAAAAGCACCAAGGTATTGGGAGCAAATAATTAGAGAGCAAATAATTAGAGAGGGAAAGGAAATAGAATGGGAAGAGGCCGCTAATTTATTTGTAATGCAGGTTAGAGATTGTCTCCCTTATCAAGGCTTGATATCAGAGTATAGGCAAAGAGAAATAAATAAGGGTATCCTAAGCAAGTCCAGCACTAGTAGGGGTTTTATTAGAATCTGGAATAGAAGCTGCTGTTAAAAAAGGAACAATTAGTAGAGCATATAAAATATTGCATGATAATTGTAAGAATCAGTTAGAGGAGGTTAGAAATGATTGGGAAGAGAGGCTGGATAAGCAATTAACAAAGAAACAATAAGGATATTTGTATATCTTCCAAATGTGCAACAAAGTCTGGAAGATTTAGGATCTTTGCTTGGAAGTAGACTCCAAAGATTTTTTTTCTCGGGTAGACAGCAAATGTTGAAGGTGTGATGAGGAAGAAAGAGATTATTGGGAACATATATTCTGGGAGTGTAATGAGCTGGCAGGCTTTAAAGATTCCCTGTAGACTGCTTTGTCAGAGAAACTGGGTGAGCAACCTGGTGTAACTAAGGAAATTATTTTTTGAGCTATGATACAGAATTGGAATTACCTAGACATAGTAAGGCCTTGCTGAGTCTAATTATGGTGGCTGCTAAAAAAGCAATTACTAGAAAATGGAAATCAAAGTCTAAACCAACTGTACTAGAAGCCGTGAATATAGAAACAGAGATAAAACAACTGGAATTAGTAGCTTTAGAAAAAATGGAAAATTGTGGGAACAATATATGCAGAGGAAGAATGAAGTTTAAAAGAAGGCAGGATTTGAATTTGCTATGTAATGTTTGACTGACAGTGACTTGACAGATTATAAGTAATGTATAATATCTGCAACTAAAATTATGTAAATATCGTTTGTTTTCATTAATATAAATACATAACTGACTATGTCATACATGATAATTTAAAATAGATGTTTCTTCTTTAAAAAAACAGGGTGCTTACACAAGGGATGAATTTGCAGTTTGCTGTCCATTCATCCAAATTATGTTTGATTACAGTAAGTACTTTGCATTATGTTTTTCATGACCAAACAACACCCCCCACCATGGGTAAAATATGAATTATCTACTACCTATCATGGTGTACTGCTATACCTTTAAGTGAAGCACCAGTGGCAAAGAGATGCCCAGAACTGCTTTTTGTAAACGCATTTCCATAATATCAATGGACAACCTAACTGATCTCTGTGCAAAGCTCTTTTCTGTTGATTCTTTCAGGTTTAGAGAAAAAATGATTTGATTTACAGATGTTGAATGCTGACACAAAGACCCCAGTGAAAAGCATGGCTTAGAATAGAGTTCAAGCAGGCATGCAGGCAGTTTTGTGCAGTACTGTCATTATATAGCTAGAGGGCGAGGGCACAAACATTTCACGGACATGCTTTGCAGGAGGTCATTCCCATTAACAAAACACTAGTATGTAGGGGGTGGAAGGCATCAACCTTTTCAAGTGTCCGCAGCAGAGTTAACTCCAGTGTGATGACAGCACACTAGATGATCCACCCAATACACACCAGAACATGGTACAGCCTCCACAAAACTCGGAATGTCTGTTTCTCTTTCCACTGAGGATTAGACCTGGGATCTGTGCTATGATAGCAATGGGCTCCAGGGGATGGACAGACCTACAGGCTAAGCAAGAACTGATGTCAGCAGTAGCTTCCAGAATATAGCTCAGCTGAGATAGTAAGACAGAGTGTGCATAAACTGGCAGAACAACTGGGGATCTGTGAAAACAAAATCCATTAATTAACCTCAAGATCACATAACAGTGAGATAACTTCAAATCATTGTAGATTCCAGCCTGCTCAATAGAATATTCAGTGCACTGCCTTTCACTGAAAATCAGACAGAAATAAATGCAATTATTTATGGGCCAGTACATTAATTCTTTCGGAAAGAACAAAGAACCTGCATTTAAAAACAAAACAAAAGTCTGAAGTACAAACACTGACATTACTAATGAGGAATCTGTATATTTTGTATTCCACAGTAAAGCAGAATTCTAGCTTTTGTCTATCACATCATCAATGGGAAATTATAGTTTCTCTATTTGGAGCTATTTGTCACTCCTGTTTGGAGAACAAGCAACAGCTACTGTTCCTGTATGCATTTGTTGTGGTTGCTCACAGCTTTTGCCAAAGCAGCACTTGATATAATGATAAGAAATCAAACATGGTAAGGGGCAAATCAAATTTGGTAAGGGGCAGATTAGCTGTTACACTCTGTCTCACACATAACACTTCATGTACCACAGAGACATCCAGTGAAACATCCTTAATGAAATAACTTTTAGATAACTGTATACTTATCTGTGTATAAAACAGATATGCTAGCAGTGGCAACTGGTTTGCCATCACATTCTGTTTACAATACATTTACATGTCTTGTTGCAGTGAAAGGTTGGCCTTGTTTTTAAGATCCCTATTTATATGAAGCAATGATATACAGTATTGGCGGAAGTGTGAGAATACATCAGCCTCAGGGTTACACATTCAGGCTGTGAGTGTGTCAAACTGTCTGGGTAAATCATCCACCTATGGTCACTGGCTCCCTTACCCCTCCAGTCTGCAGTTATGAGGCCCTGTACTTATCCACAAACCCCCTCATCTCTACAGTCTGTTGCTATGGGCAGGTGCTCAATGTACCCCTTCCTGCATCTGCATATTGGCACCATGTATTGGAATACACGCCTTTTTACTCCATTCCCCTTACAATGCATTTTCATACTGACCTCCCTGTACAGGGATTTTCATATCCCTTGTGACCTGTTCTTGTCAATATGCCTGGTGGCCACAGTCTGCACCATCACTACCACAGGTGAACATGAGTGTCATGCCATTGTGCTGTGTTCTGTCTCACACACATCACACATGTTGAGTGCTTTGCAGTGGGTTTTCTGACTTCACTATTTGTATCTCTTCTTCCAGATACTTGTCATATATAGTCTTGAATTCAACTGATTTTTGACTTTAAGTGTTCTGACACAAAATGGCACCAAACTTTATATCTCATTAATAACAGCCTTCTAGTGTTTTGGAAATGCTAATTAGTCAGTTTAGTGGCACTAACTCGGAATCTCATGCAGAGTGCAATATGTTCTCCAGTGCAGCTGGTGCTAGCAATGTTTGTCATTGTTCTGTGGAAGCATGTGACTGGTATACCCATGCACACAATTTGCGTGGACCCATAGTGCAGTCCTGCTGAGGTATGGTACCACTCTGTTCTTATGCTATGATGTGCATTACTCAAACTCCAAACAAGTGTCCACATACACAGGGATGCAATTTTGCTCATTGAGTCTATCTGTTTTTTGATCATGGATTACTCAGGGAAAATAAAATGACCCCTTGTGCATGGTGGATACCTGACTTGAGTCTGACAGGATGTTGAATGATGACAGTGGCTTTATCCATCCTGGTGAGTAGGACCAGCATCAATACAGTGACCTGAGGTGGCACCACCTTTTTCTGTATCAGCAGTGTGAAACAGAGATTTGAAACTATTATTGTATTATCTGTTGTACCCGAGTACTGACATGTGCTTACTTTTCTTTTTACAGTACTTAAGGACTGTGAGTTGAACATACAAGATATCAAATCAGTAGAGTGCATATGCCATGTGGGGAACTCCAATGAGTAATTGCCACTGTATGTGTGTCGCATGTTGCTACTAATATTTTCTCTTCTTCTGTTCTTTTAGGTCCAGTTGTGCTGTAGGCGGAGGAGTGGCAGTGCTTACCTATGCAAGAGGCAGGCTGATGTCTGATCAACAGGTCTGCTTCTTAACAGGAGGATGAAGGTCACCCTGCTAAAGGTGACCTGTAGGGATGCCTGGTAGCCTCTGTGGCCACTTCTCAGGAGGGGACAGAGGTTCCTTTTCTGACAGTGGCCCAGAGTAGTCTGTCATTAGCTCCCATCATCAATTGCAGTGTGATGTTATTAAAGTTGTACTGAAAGCTGGAGGCTAGCAAGATGTAGAACCTCTTGACATGACTTGTTGAGTCATATGACCAGCAGCCTCAACCACTGGGCCACCAGAGAAGCAGTCTGCCCATGACACCATTCACAGGCACTCTGGGCCAGTCTAGCATTTGGTCCCTTCCATATCCCTATACATTTGCTTTCTTATTGTTCCTTATACCTTGTTCATGGTCAGCTGTCCCCATCTTCAGCTGTCCACCCTCTGTAAGTCTGTGTGCATACATTGTCATCACCCATTTTATGTATATACCACTCCTGTCTGTCTGTGTCTGAGTTTTTTGTTTTGTTTGTATGCCTTCCCCTTCTGCCTTATCTTTTCAGGTAATCCCTTCACCAGACCATCTTTCTTCTTCATATATTGAAAATATATTGAAGATGGGGTCTTGACACCACAAAAAAGTTAGGTCTTCATTTTTCCCATGTGCCTTTCCTTTATGGTTAGCCTTATGCATTTTTCTCAGCTTGCTAATTTCCTCTTTCTATTCACCTACTTTCCTATATTTACTTCCCATTTCATTGATGAACTGGACTAGCATTCTGCTGTGCCAAACATCCGAAGGCTAGCTGAAGTGCTAGTTAATACAGTGCTTCACTGTATGCATGGATATGTTTGAGGTGTGCCATGCTCCATGCTAGTTTGCCTTGTTAATGATATCTACCACATGATTCACATGTCTGTCAGTCATAATCTTCCTCTGTACCAGATTAGCGACACTCAATCTTGTAATGCTGCCATTACAATTTATTGTGTTTTAATTTGCTCAGTGAGTTGATGCAGTGCTGGCCATAATACATACTCTATTAGCTTTGGACTACTTTGTGTGATATGATCCATGGCATTTTATACTGTGCATGAATCACAGCCAAAGTCATATTCCCAGGGAAATTATTCAAGATGTGAATGGTAAACAACTAATGATAAAAGTTTCTGTATGCTTTAATCTGGAATATATCTTCTAGCATCCAGACAGCAGCTTTATACAAATAATAAACACTACCAGAAATTATTGTAGTCAAAACTTTCAAAAGAGAAGAATCAGACATGAAATTACTAAGAAAATGAGAAGCATATTACTTTTCAAAAAGCCAGTCAAAGAATATGAAGTTATATAAATTGCCTGCATAGGCAGAATGTAGCATCACATAAAAAGTATGGACTGGATGCATATTTTACACAAGAGAATGATTGGATGGCAATACCTGGCAACGTCACTTAAACTATGATCAAAAACATTTTTTAAGATCTGACAAGATGTGTCAGACCTGGCTTAAAACATGATCATTAATTTCTTGAATAACCTGACAGACACCAACTTCTGCATGGCTGGGTGAATGATGGGGAGCTACACTCTTACACATGTTATCAGTTTGAGCCTAAGGCAAAGCACTAGCATGACTCTTACTAAATGTTCCAGCAGCTTACACTTAGAATTTAGTAACTTTTTCCCCAACTCATTTTTTACAATTTTTTTAGTATCCATAACAATAAGTATTTTGTTTTTTTTTTTTTGAGAAAACACAGTTTTGAAAAATGTTTCCAGTTCACCAGGCACATAATGCTTATCCACATCAGAAAACACATAGTTCACAATCACTTCCACATCTGATCTTGTATCAGCAACATGCCAAATATACCCATTTCTACTATGTAACTTAATAAACATTTTTCGCAGGCATACTTATTTTTGTTGGATAGCAAATCCTTCTCCACTCCCCCATAAGGGTTCAACTGTTCTCCCCAAATGTAATTATAAAACCACCACACTTGGATTAATTGGTGTTAAGTAAACAGAACCTCTAGTGCATGCATCTATACATTAGATCAAATTTCACTGTTAAATGTTTGAGTGAGAGATGATGACATTTTAATGGTTTGGTAACAGTGTTTTGACTTTTTCTAATTTGATGTTACAGAGCTTAACATACAGCCATGATCTGTCCAAAGAAATTTATCTCAGATGAAGCAAGAACTGACTATATACACACACACACACACACACACATATATATATATATATATATATATATATATATATATATATATATATATATATATATATCCATCCTGCTTTAGATCCTCTTCCAGCTGCAGTCCACAAAGTGAGTGAAGCTGTCTTGCTTTCATGATATCAGATGTATTCTGGAACTGCTTCTCCATCAAGAAAAGAAGTTGCCTGTGGAACTCTAGACATGTTTTAAACAACTGTTTGACATGCGTCCCAGTTACTAGAAGTCTGGCATGTCTGTGACTTATGACTCATGACCTTGGGGAGGGCAAGACCGCACTGGCTGGTTACGCAGTTCCTTAAAAAGAGGTCTGCGTATTCATCCTCCTTTGAAGAAGCCTTTTCCTCAGCAGATGAACTTCAGACATAACAGGTTTACCCAGCTTACATTTAAACTATATTGTATGTAACCCTAAACTTTATCTTTTAAAAGATGTTTTTTTCTTGACTGATGTTTTCTCCACTTATAAGAACTCTGAAATGCAAGGTCTTATATATGGCAAGCCTAATAACTTCTTTCACAAAAGCAAGTATCCCTTTAGGTATGTCATGTTTTTTCCCAAATGCAGCCTCAGAATTGTCTTTAAACTAGTCCACATTGGTTTATTTCTCTCCAGGGTCAGATCCAGAGGACAGAGAGAAAGTTCTTTGTGTCAACAATATATACAAATAGCTCAGGCTTTACCTGCAGGGGTAGCAGGAATTCAGGAAGACATATCAGTCTTTTATTTCCTTTGCTCTGGCTAAGGACAAGATTGCAGATGCTAAGCAAATCCTATCCCACTGAATCACTAATTACATTGTCTTTTTCCATATATGGCTTAGCATTCAGTAGAAGATATTGCTGTCAAAAGCTACAACAACAAGGGTGTGGGTGCTTCTACTGATTATTTCAATAATGTGTTCAATATAGACACCTTCCTAATTCATTACTATTCTATGATTCTATGAATCTAATATCCTGTGGCACTTAAAAGCTATAGCACTTAGCTTCTGAGCCTTGCCTTTTGTAATTCTACGTGTTGAAAACTCTGCCTCCCAGTGAGGTGTAATTGATATAGCAGTTACACACTTCAGATGACCTTAGAACTTGGATATAGCAGATATGTACCAGACGCACCAGATAATGAGCTAGAAGACCTTGTTCACTGAGTGCTTATTACCTTCCTGCTCTCTCTCTCTCTCTCTCTCTCTCTCCAGACATCTCCAAACAGTAGACAAATTGTCATGCAAGAAGATCAAATAAATAATTTATCTTCTTGTATTTTAGTGTGTGTGTGTGTGTGTGTGTGTGCGCGCGCGCGCGCATGTGTGTGTGCGTGTGTGTGTGTGTGTGTGTGTGTGTGTGTGTGTGTGTGTGTGTGTGTGTGTGTGTGTGTGTGTGTGTGTGTGTGTGTGTGTGTGTGTGTGTGTGTGTGTGTGTGTGTGTGTGTGTGTGTATTTGAGTGACTGTGTGTGAGTGTACAGAAAAAAACATCAAGGGATGTCTGATAGACTGTAGTAATGTCTCTTTGTACATGATCAGCCAAAATGATTCCGCAAATATAATTCTGCTAATAAAGCACCTGTGTACTGCAGACCCTTGTGGAGGATGGAAGGTGACATTGTGCATAAAGGCTGCAAATAGATGAATGCTTCATCCCGTATGCAAAGTCTAAATGAAGGTCTATAATCTCAAGACTGAAAGCATTCGTTCTACAGGTTAGAGCAGATAACAAACCTAAGCAGAAAAATCATTATGACCTGATAACACTGAATATGAAAATTAAAGACATTGTATAGGAATAGCAATGAATGAAACTGCAGAGAACTATGTGAGAGGTTACAGATCATTTAGTGTGGACTTGTGCTAGTCAGGGGAAAGGTCACAGGAAAACAACACAAAGTTTTCTGTCATTTACATTCAGATATGGAACATATGGGTACTCACCTGGCTCCATTTTAACAATTTTTATTGCAGACAGCTCTCCTGTTTCTTTATTCCTTGCCTGATAAAAAAAAAAAAAAAAAAGGAATAGTACATCAGTACTATGTTGCAGATTGTCAACTGAAAAATGCAGTACTGATTACAATTCTCAGAACTGGAACCAGATATGAAGCTAAAATATTATGTTCCTACAATATTCATGCAATTTAATGGCCATTAAAAATTATTTCTCATCTTTAACCTTCGTCTCTCTTTCTCTCTCTCTCTCTATATATATATATATATATATATATATATATATATATATATATATATATATATGCATCAGGGTGTACCTGTTTTAAATATTTGGTGTCTGTGAATCATTTTAGTTTCAAAGCTTTGTAAAATAGCAGCTATTTTTAAGGTCAAGTGTTTTCTTCTCCCGTGTGTAATTTGTCAAAGAAGTGTAAATGTATAAATTATAACTGGGTAAAAAAATTCTGCAAAAAAGTAGAACTCCCAGTCTAAATATTACAAATGTTAGAAAATGTCACCATAAAACCCATCTCCAAGGATTTCATATACAAATTAAAACATATTTATAAAATAGATTGATCTGATTGCCCCTTTTTAGATAATTTCTCAATTCTTCTTCTGGGATTGTTAAATAAATGTTACCTGAACAGGATAGATTTGTGTACTTCTCTGTCATTCTAGATAATCGCCCTTTCATAACTTATTTTATTAACCTGTAAATCCATCGTGTTCATGTCTGTCCCACAATACTTTGGTCTCAAGTCTCTAGTGTTGGCTGAACAATAATGAAAAGCAGTTTAAATAAAAGAAAAAACTTGGTTTTGTAAAAAAGCAAAATATTTCCCTTTGCCAAAGCTTATCCAGCTCAGAGCTGACTATAATATTTGGCAAAGTTCTGGAGGGTGATCATCCTGTGCCGGAGGGTGGAGGAGGGATTCACACTGTCTTTGTTTTTTGTACAGATTTCTAGTAATTCAGCTGAGTAGCCACACCAAGAAACACTGTAAAAATAAAGTCACCAACTGAACATTTTGACTTGAATGAATAATGCAGACTTCAATGAACACATAAAGTATTTTTTGCTGGGTGGCAGGCCCCTCTATACCCCATGCTGTCCTAGCTTTTATGTATTTACTATGAGATCAGTAAGTCTTATAAGTCAAGGGAAAATGTCCTACCCAAAAGTTCTATAGCCTCAATGAAGCTCAATTCAGCTATGTAACTAAGTAGAGATTCAGCTAAACACATTTGACAAATCTCACTGCAAATAATGTCAACTCACTGTGATTCAGATATCCTGTTTTTTTTTTTTTTTTTTGCATAAATATCGTACTGTTGTGTTTTGTGGACTGTATCATCAACCAGAGTTTGATAAACTCCGTTGATCAGAGTATTCTACATTGATTTAATCTTTGCTGAATTTTCCCTAGCCTTTGGCAATAGAAACTGTAACACTGGTAGCATAAACCTCCTAAGGAAATCATAGTCACAAGCAAACAATTCATGACCAGTAACAGGAAATGGCTAAATAAGGGCATATAGAATAGTGCAAGAAGTTATATCTTACAACAGAAGTAGTTAAGCAAGACTTTCTTAGCCTGCTTTATTTTTTCCCAAACTGTAGAAAAAAATGTGGCCAATCTTTACCTTTACAACATCCAAACCAAAAATCATCTAAACTAATTCTTGGAGGAAGAAAAAAAATCTTCCCTCCATCCCTCCCCATCATTGTCATACCTCTTCAGTTTTAGGCATTATGAGGAATGCACCTCATTTGGGGTTCCTCGAAGTTTCACATTGAAAGGATCCATCGCACATTCAATGTTAGGAATTTTTTAACTGATATACATGGTGAATATAAATAAATCATATTAATTCATTAAAAGATCTTTTTATAAGTAAAACTAGCATATTGTAACCATCCTCTTACCTTCCTAGTTGAAGTTATTTGTAAACCGTTAGCATGTGCTCCACATTTTGCTCATTTGTTCCACATTATATGGGCTAATGTTCCTCATTTTGGAGATGGAAGGTTGAGAGTTATGATCATTGCTAATCCATCAAGATAATGATGCAGCAAATAGAACTTATAAAGGAGAATAGCAAGGAGTATACCAACAGCTGAATATAGTAAGGAGTATAGTGACAGCTGAATGTGCTAAGGAGTATACCAACAGCTGATTGTGGTAAGGAGTATACCAACAGCTGAATGTGGTAAGGAGTATGCCGACAGCTGATTGTAGTAAGGAGTATGCTGACAGCTGATTGTAGTAAGGAGTAATAGTGACAGCTGAATGTGATAAGGAGTATACCAACAGCTGAATGTGGTAAGGAGTATGCCGACAGCTGATTGTAGTAAGGAGTATAGTGACAGCTGAATGTGCTAAGGAGTATACCAACAGCTGAATGTAGTTAGCAGTATACCGACAGCTGATTGTAGTAAGGAGTATACTGACAGCTGATTGTAGTAAGGAGTATACTGACAGCTGACTGTAGTAAGGAGTATAGTGACAGCTGAATGTGCTAAGGAGTATGCCAACAGCTGAATGTGGTAAGGAGTATGCCGACAGCTGGTTGTAGTAAGGAGTATAGTGATAGCTGAATGCGCTAAGGAGTATACCAACAGCTGAATGTAGTTAGCAGTATACCGACAGCTGATTGTAGTAAGGAGTATGCCGACAGCTGATTGTAGTAAGGAGTATAGTGACAGCTGAATGCACTAAGGAGTATACCAACAGCTGAATGTAGTTAGCAGTATACCAACAGCTGAATGTGGTAAGGAGTATGCCGACAGCTGATTGTAGTAAGGAGTATAGTGACAGCTGAATGTGGTAAGGAGTATACCAACAGCTGAATGTAGTTAGCAGTATGCCGACAGCTGATTGTAGTAAGGGGTATAGTGACAGCTGAATGTGCTAAGGAGTATACCAACAGCTGAATGTAGTTAGCAGTATACCAACAGCTGAATGTGGTAAGGAGTATACCAACAGCTGAATGTAGTTAGCAGTATACCGGCAGCTGATTGTAGTAAGGAATATACTGACAGCTGATTGTAGTAAGGAGTATAGTGACAGCTGAATGTGCTAAGGAGTATACCAACAGCTGAATGTAGTTAGGAGTATACTGACAGCTGATTGTAGTAAGGAGTATACTGACAGCTGAATGTGGTAAGGAGTATGCCAACAGCTGATTGTGGTAAGGAGTATACCAACAGCTGAATGTAGTAAGGAGTATACCGACAGCTGACTGTAGTAAGGAGTATACTGACAGCTGACTGTAGTAAGGAGTATACTGACAGCGGAATGTAGTAAGGAGTATACCGTCAGCTGATTGTAGTAAGGAGTATACCGACAGCTGAATGTAGTAAGGAGTATGCCAACAGCTGATTGTAGTAAGGAGTATACTGACAGCTGAATGTAGTAAGGAGTATACCGACAGCTGATTGTAGTAAGGAGTATACCAACAGCTGATTGTGGTAAGGAGTATAACAACAACTGAATGTGGTAAGGAGTATACCGACAGCTGAATGTAGTAAGGAGTACACTAACAGCTGATTGTAGTAAGGAGTATACCGACAGCTGAATGCGGTAAGGAGTATGCCAACAGCTGATTGTGGTAAGGAGTATACCGACAGCTGAATGCAGTAAGGAGTATGCCAACAGCTGATTGTAGTAAGGAATATACCGACAGCTGAATGTAGCAAGGAGTATACCGACAGCTGATTGTAGTAAGGAGAATACCGACAGCTGAATGTAGTAAGGAGTATGCCAACAGCTAATTGTAGTAAGGAGCATACTGACAGCTGAATGTAGTAAGGAGTATACCGACAGCTCATTGTAGTAAGGAGTATACCAACAGCTGATTGTGGTAAGGCGTATGCCAACAGCTGATTGTGGTAAGGAGTATACCGACAGCTGAATGTGGTAAGGAGTATACCGACAGCTGATTGTAGTAAGGAGTATACCAACAGCTGATTGTGGTAAGGAGTGTACCAACAGCTGAATGTAGTAAGGAGTATAGCGACAGCTGATTATAGTAAGGAGTATACCGACAACTGAATGTAGTAAGGAATACACCAACAGCTGATTGTAGTAAGGAGTATACCAACAGCTGATTGTGGTAAGGAGTATGCCGACAGCTGACTGTAGTAAGGAGTATGCCAACAGCTGATTGTAGTAAGCAGTATACCGACAGCTGATTGTAGTAAGGAGTATACCGACAGCTGATTGTGGTAAGGAGTATACCGACAGCTGAATGTGGTAAGGAGTATACCGACAGCTGATTGTAGTAAGGAGTATACCAACAGTTGATTGTGGTAAGGAGTATGCCAACAGCTGATTGTGGTAAGGAGTATACCGACAACTGAATGTAGTAAGGAATACACCAACAGCTGATTGTAGTAAGGAGTATACCAACAGCTGATTGGCCAACAGCTGATTGTAGTAAGCAGTATACCGACAGCTGATTGTAGTAAGGAGTATACCGACAGCTGATTGTAGTAAGGAGCATACTGACAGCTGAATGTAGTAAGGAGTATACTGATAGCTGATTTTAGTAAGGAGTATACTGACAGCTGAATGTAGTAAGGAGTATACTGATAGCTGATTTTAGTAAGGAGTATACTGACAGCTGAATATAGTAAGGAATATACTGACAGCTGATTGTAGTAAGGAGTATACCGACAGCTGAGTGTAGTAAGGAGTATACCAACAGCTGATTGTGGTAAAGAATATACCAACAGCTGATTGTGGTAAGGAGTATACCGACAGCTGAATGTGGTAAGGAGTATACCGACAGCTGATTGTAGTAAGGAGCATACTGACAGCTGAATGTAGTAAGGAGTATACCGACAGCTGAGTGTAGTAAGGAGTATACTGATAGCTGATTTTAGTAAGGAGTATACTGAGAGCTGAATATAGTAAGGAATATACTGACAGCTGATTGTAGTAAGGAGTATACCGACAGCTGAGTGTAGTAAGGAGTATACCAACAGCTGATTGTGGTAAAGAATATACCAACAGCTGATTGTGGTAAGGAGTATACCGACAGCTGAATGTGGTAAGGAGTATACCGACAGCTGATTGTAGTAAGGATCATACTGACAGCTGAATGTAGTAAGGAGTATACTGATAGCTGATTTTAGTAAGGAGTATACTGACAGCTGAATATAGTAAGGAATATACTGACAGCTGATTGTAGTAAGGAGTATACCGACAGCTGATTGTAGTAAGGAGTATACCAACAGCTGATTGTGGTAAGGAATATACCAACAGCTGATTGTGGTAAGGAGTATACCGACAGCTGATTGTAGTAAGGAGCATACTGACAGCTGATTTTAGTAAGGAGTATACTGACAGCTGAATATAGTAAGGAATATACTGACAGCTGATTGTAGTAAGGAGTATACCAACAGCTGATTATGGTAATGAGTATACCGACAGCGGAATGTAGTAAGGAGTATGCCAACAGCTGATTGTAGTAAGGAATATACCGACAGCTGAATATAGTAATGAGTATACCTACAGCTGAATGTAGTAAGGAGTATACTGACAGCTAAATGTAGTAAGGAGTATGCCAACAGCTGATTGTAGTAAGGAGTATACCGAAAACTCAATGTAGTAAGGAGTATGCCAATAGCTGATTGTAGTAAGGAATATACCAATGGCTGATTGTGGTACAGAGTATACCAACAGCTGAATGTAGTAAGGGGCATGCCAACAGCTGATTGTAATAAGGAGTATACTGACAACTGATTGTAGTAAGGAGTGTACCAACAGCTGAATGTTTCCCACTTGTCCTATAGCTTCTTCCCCAATATCAGTAACGTTTATTAAGGGAATACTTTCTGTCCAAAAGAGGCACAATGCACACCCCCACAAAATATAGTGTTCCACATGCTCAGAAGTATTATGTCACTGTACCACTTATATTTGTCATTGTTCTTAAATTCAGTGTCTTATCTATAGTTAAAGTAAGTACAGGAAAGCACACAGGCTACATGGCTTTTACTTCACTTCATAAACAAGTATAAACAGTAAAACCTGTTGATTATTTAACAGTCCTAATAATCAGAAAAATATAATATCATAATGACTAAAAAGTAACAATGCTGCAATTAAAAAAAACATCCTGGGTGTAATCCAGCACTTTTCTCAAAGGCACTGTTATGTCCCTGTTTTTGGACATTAGATTTTCATCTCTTGGTTTTCCTAATCTGATACTTCTGGTTCTTTTTTAGAGACAGAACAATCCCAGTCCTTGGAAGCCACAAACTGTGCAGTATTTGTAACTATTAGTCCACACTTCCCTTCTGAAATGTAGTATGGTGTGCTTAACTGCATTCTTTCAAGTTATTTGTTTAATTCATTGCAAAATACACTGCAAAAAACTGTAATAATCCAGCCGTATATATTCAGAGAACCATGCAATCTGCAAGGCATCATTATATGTATAACTTCATCAATGTCATCCTCTCTACTGCTTTCCTGTACTTCCGCACCCCCATCTCCACACTTTTCTATGTATACTGTAAGATCATTCAAATGATAGCTCGCTGTTCCCAAAAACTCTTAATTAAATAAGGATTCCACTAAACATATTCAATGAATCCCACTGTGAATAAAGTCAGTTCTCTGTGATACATGTAGCCCCCTTTTTCCCTACAAAAATATCTTGCTGGTATATTATACATAACTAAAGTTAGAAAAATTAGCCAATAGAATCTCTTAAAAGCACTTCTGTCCAAAGGCATTAATACCACATATTTCCTGGGTCACTACATCACTCTCCAGCAGAATTTCTGGTTCCAAGATTCACTTTGAAAGTGTTATGGAACATAAATAAACTACAATAATGTAGTATGGAAAAAATAACAGAGGTCACATTTCGCTTCTCTTCTGTGATGTGCGCTATGTTATATAAGAGAAGCCTTATACACAGCCACGTATGGCTTAGTTATGAGCATGAGTCAAATGAATGATGTAAAACAGTTATCACTTAGCAAAACAGAAGCCTGAACAACAGAATTCTTTAGCAAAAGATAAACAATTCAGAATCATTTTCATTGGTGGCTCTTTTCACCATCTCTTTAGGCAGAAGTATCAAAGTAGCTTGCATTTTCAGTAATTGTTGAGGCATACCTCTTGTACTGAAAGCATTCAGACACTTAACCTTTTGTAGATAATAACAGAGAAAGCCAAGTTTTTACATGGGACAGATATAAACTCAGTCATAATAGTAGTAAATCCATTTTTGGACCAAGAACTAGGAAATATATTATTAATAGTTGGAGTAATACACCCTTTCAGATTTCTGTTGAGCAGTACAAGGAATCTTAACATTAATCTGAAGGAATTAACTATAATAGTAAGAGAGGACATCAATACAGTTAACATTACCGAAACATGGTTTAGTAAAGAAAAGCAGCTAGTTTATGTACCCCAGTGTAACAGTCATTAAGCCACAGGTACAAAAGAACAGAGTGCTATCTCAGTCCTTATTACAGATCATGTCTGTTTCTCCCTCTTATTTAATTCTCCTGACATTATGGCATTAGCAGTATATATTTTACTTGGTCATATTTCTTGACAGTAGCATGTTTTTATTGCAATACATGTTTAAACATCTATAATAATGACAGATTTTCCATTTCTTTAAGAAAGATGTGAATCAGGACATTATACTACATTGCACTCCTTAATGGGAGATTCAGAGATTCCAAATGTCAGCCAGAATGATTTTCATTACTAGAAAGTTTAACATTCTTCTGAAAAGTATATTATAAGCAGGTTATAGTCAGATGGCGGATTGTCCAGCTAGAGTTCTTTATATACTAGTAGCTGCATTATACACCCTGGAACCATGAAAATCCTCTCAGAGCCTCTGTATCCATGAATGACAGATGACTAGATAGGTATTATAGGGAAACTGTATACACAGAGACAGAAGAAGAAGAGGAAGAATTCTACCTGTTATTTACACTAGTACTTCTATAACTCTAGTGAATAATCTATTACAGTTGACCTTATTACCTGGAACTGGTTATAAGACATACCAGAGAAACATATTGCTACATGCTGTCCCATTTGGTATGAAAACATTTACCATATCATTGAAAGGTATGTTCCTATGGTGCAAAGTTCCCTTTACTTAACAACTAAACAAAACTGGTTTCACAAAAGACTGAAACATGCATATCAAAAGGATACCAATGGAAATAATCAATTTCTTACAGGATGCTGTTAGATATTCTAAGACTTTCCACAAGCAGGATTTAGCTAGCAATATGCATGCATGAGATAAGGCATTTTCTCCTATATCTAAATATGAAGTAGTCCAACTGCTAATATTTCCCTGAGGGAAAACTGAGCAAATAATTTCAAAAAATAACTAATGTGTAGATTTATTTTCTATTTTGTCCCCTCTGTAGAGATAGGTACCACACAGAGATTAATTTGACCTTCTACATCTAAACTATCTAAGGCTTTAATTAAAATTAAGGAATGCTGCAGTTTAAGTCTAGCTATAATTCCAGGCATATTCATCAAAACACCTTTGAATTACTGACACCAATATTTTATTTGTTTTAAGAATTCTTGACAAATGATGTTGGGCTTCCTAAAGAGGAAAGAGAAATGCTTGGTTTCAAACTATAAGTCTGACCTCAGTGACAGACAAGTCCTTTAAATCCTGTGCATCTCTGCCTTTGAGCAGTTTTGTAATTTCCAACCAGTATCGTCACAGATTTAGCTGCACTAGGTAATGTTTGTTAAACCTCCTGTAATTTTATTCCAGTGATATCAACACCTTAAACTCTGGATCCCCCAAAACTGATAGCTGCATGGATTCCCCATAGAGGAGATCTACCTGGATTTATCAAAGATATTTAACACTCAGGCTGCACCTGCAAATGGTCAAGTGTGATCAGTGTACTACTCTGGTAAAAACATGTAAAATAAAAACAGAATCATAATATCCCACAGCAAGGTGCAGTACAAAGGCTAAAGCAATAACTGTTCATCTGGATCTCAGATCGCATAACAAAAATAACTTTTACTGATAGGGCCAATGATACCTTATCTGATCAGAAAGTAATTATACATGAAGTGCTTCAAGGAGCAGTCTCTGGACTTATTCTTTTAATTATTTTCATACCCTTATTTAAGTGGGATTAATATGGTGTTCCAGTATTTTAGATTATCGTAATGCTGAGATGGCAGTTTTATCAGCTAGGAATCACCTAAAGATGCAGTAATTTATACATCTTCATGTTCAGTCCACTAAAAATTATCTACATGTTAATACCAATATGTGCTCTGTAATGTCCATTGGTGACAAGAGCAAGTTATGCCCTTGTGACATCCCCACTCTGGTAGAGTAATCAAGGAGTCTGAATTCTCACCACTGATACTGGAGAGGGAAGTTCACTTGGAACAAAAATGGATAGACCCATTATTTCCAGATGCAGCTCTCTGCATCAAGCACAATTTCCCTTAAGAGCACACAGGGAACACATGCAGTCTAGGGGCTGGTTTCTTTCTCTCTCTCTCTCTCTCTCTCTCTCTCTTCTCTGTGTGTGTCTTTCCCACTCTCTCTCTCTCTCTCCAGATCCCCAAAAAGACTCCCCATTGGCACAGCTGTAGGGATGAGTACACAGCCAAGTATCCAGTCCAAGTCCTCCAGCACTCTCTCTCTCTGAAACCAGTGCTTTGTGTCCCTGTTCCAAGCACCTGACACATGCACTTTTTTAAAATTTGATTTTCTGACACACACACACACACACACACACACACACACACACACACACACACACACACACACACACCAGGGAAAGGCTGACACAGATTTACTAGCTATGCCCCCTTCTGCCCAGACTATAAGGTAGTTACACTGTCAAGAGGCACTCCACAGCCAGCTACTTTAAGGCTCTTACAAGGGTACCCAATTATACTGAGTGAAATTAATATTAGTGTAAATTATAGCATTTGACCAATGTGGTAAGGCTTTCAGGAGTGGCCACAGTGTCACCAAATAGATATAAGTCCTCCCAAAGTTTCAAATATTCCCTAAAGGACCAGCCACAATGAAAAGTTTAAATATATTTAATAATAAATAATAAAAGAACTTGAAAATACTAAATATCTATTTACAGTCAACACCAGAGTTTCAGACACAGGAAATATTAAAATAACACAGATGAATAGATTCACACAGATACAGAAAAACAGTACTTAATTAGTCTCACTATATTTTCCTGACTGATCTAAAGACTATTCCCTGGTCACTCACTAGAGCAAGGCAAGGTGAAGTAGGCGTGGGATCCTTCCTTGTCAGGTTACAAAAATAGACTTCCATGAGACTTCAGTCTCACCTAGTATTAAAATTACATTTTTAGTGCTGGATTACAGAATGACATCACATACATCTGGTCATCTGACTTCTGGTTTCCATGGTACCTCCTTGGCTAGAAGTTGTCATGATTTAGTACATATATGTCAATAATACACACACACACACACACACACACACACACACACACACACACACACACACACACACACACACACAGAGCCTTGCTAAGATCTGCTGCAGTTCCCGGAAGTCAAAACAATTTCAAACTTCTACCCTTTCAGATTAGCAATTAGTTCACTGCTAAAGACAATACAGAAGGCTTCCTAGTGTTTGTTTTCCCAGACATTTTGCCTCTGGCTGCAATCAGAACTGTAAGATACAATCTTTATGGCCTAAATTAAGTAATTTAATTTCTTACTATTTTTCAAAGTAAGGTGGATTGAGAGTAACCTTTTCTCTTCCAGTATCCTCTGTTACAATATATACATTTCAACAGTTACAATAATACATGTACATTTCTTCTTCTGTCCAGCAGGACACACTGTTCATACATTTTTTTAACACAAGTAACTTTACAAATACATTTTCAACACAAACATCTGTACAAATCAGTTTGATATTCAAATAACACATAATTATTTACTAAATTCCAGCTAGCTTCCTGGCAGATGTTACCCATCCACTGTCTTACTTCTCCTGGCATAGATGGCAATACCTCACATTGTCACAGCACTTATGTAATATGTAGCAAATTTTTAGATAATGTGTTTACTAAGGACTTCAGATACTATCAGACAAGAAAATAACATTTGCCAGGAACAAATATAATATTACAAAGAGATGTTCCCAAAAGCATGCATCATCTACTACAGCATCAATGAAACCCCTCTGTCTGGTTCCTGTGTTCAAAATGTGGGTTAGACTAGAAATCAAACACAGTAGTAATTTTTATAACTGCCCTGTCATACATCCAAAATAATTCAAAGATTTTTTTTTCACTAAGCAAATTTCTGGTTACAGCAACTGTGCTATTTTTAAAGGCTGAGACTCCAACAATTACATGCAGTTTTTTATAGTTTGTTTAGACTTGAGTCACGTCATTAAACTTGTTTGCATGTCTGACGTCTTTACCAACTAAATGAACAGTCATAACCTGGACATCACAAGGTTATATATCATATAGTTGTCAAACACAGGCACATACACACAAATATAAGGTATAGATGCTTTCAGGTTTATGCTGCATATATATGTGTCAGCCTGCTATGGCAGTAAAGTCCTGTCAAAATGTTGTACAAATTGAAAATAGCTTCTGATGGGATGGTGAGTTTAAATGCATAAAAGACATGATATACCATTCCAGTCTGTGTTTAATGAATGCTACCCTGCCTAAATTGGCCCTAGGTGTGAGTGTGTGCATGTGTGTGCCTTCTGTGGAAGGTTGGGCGTTGGGCTGGCAACTCAACACTGTAAAACTCCACTGCCAATCATGAGCAGACAGTTGATCCGCTGTGGCGACCCCTAACCGGGAAAAGCCAAAAGAAGAAGAAGAACCCTGCCTAGTGCTAGAAGGAGCTTGTCTGTAGTATAAACCTTCTGTCCACTCCATACATCCCTCCAACATTTCCTTCTAGGTCCATGCCTTCCTGCCTTATCAATCACCAGAAAAAATAAATCTGTCCAAATTTGGTTTGATTTTTGTGTGGATAGATATTAGAAGCTATGAAGTTATCCAAATCACGCCAGGTAATAAAAAGTTACCTGTCAACAGGCATCCATTATAAATGTATTATCAATAAATATTATTAATAAGGTCATCCTTAAACTGGCATTCACATCTATTATAAATATTGTTATAAACTGGTTCCTAAAAAGGCATTCAGATATGTTATACTTATTTCAAATATGATATGCTTAAAAAGGATGAACAAATGAGTCCAAGCTGCACAAGCAGCAGCCTGGAGATGCACACACACACACACACACACACACGCGCACACACACACACACACACACACACACACACACACACACACACACACACACACACACACACATCACTGCTGCAACAACACACATGCATTGTCACAGAGGCAGATAATGCTGCAAAAAATTGTCATAAAACAAAGTTCAAAGCTGGTGCTGCAAAATGTCTCTAGTAAAACAGATACTGTAATAGTCCTTAACAAAGGAAGAAACTGCAGACAATGCATGGTTAAGCAGAGGTAATTTATAATGTAAAACTCATCTGACATTTCTTGTTACTCTCGCAAGTAACAGACAAAGTTAGTAAGTGTGTAACAATTTTCAGTGCTTGTTTAAATATGTAGTGCTGGAGAGAATATTAGTTTTATGCGGTAATGCCAGTATAATTCAAGCATGAAATCATTATTACTTTCCTGAGTTGAGTTTTCAGAGTACATAGAGATGTGGTTTTATGACAATGTTAAGTGAAGTCAGCATGCTATACAGAGCTCATATAGTACTTCACATCATACCCATAACTCAACAAACATCAAAATTATTTCAACAACTCATCAGCACTGCACCATGCTAAAACAAAAAAGAATACATAAGAAAATTCTACATTTAAAATTATGTTTGCCTGAGACCTAAACATTATTTCCCTGAAGTCTGTACATATGAATATTTTGCTGCCTATAAGTCACTTGTGGTGCACCAAGCCATACTGACACTATTGGTTGAAAATCTGACGTCTGTGCACTGGCTCTGTAGGTCTGTGACATCCACAGAGCTTCTTATTTGCCAACATTCTGTCACCCTTGTCACACTAGTGTTATGGCTTAAGGATTCTATACTATTTCTCGAACCTTCTATGCAAGAAAATTTTAGAATTCATATCTTAGGAATGATCAACAGTAAAGGGTACTTACGTATTATCGTAACCAGATTTGGAACATGCGGTAATTCTTCAGGTTTCAGTCAAACTATCTTTGTTAACTGTACAATGGTTGGTTAAAGTGTTAAGTATTCTTCTGGGATATGGTTAATGGGCTTGGTAGAGGAATAACAGGAAAAACCCTCTTTGTGGGTAACGTCCTTTTCCGACGTCAGTTCATAATTACAGTGATCAAGATGTCTGCTGCTTGTCAGTGTGGTATAGAATGACCGCTCTTTTTGGGGGTACTTTTTGGTAAATGCTTACTATTCAGATTGGGAACCCAAGTTCATACAGCAAAGGAAGTATGCCAAAAGCTGAACACACAACACTTGCAGTAATGCAAACACATGACACTTTCTACATTGTGACTGTAAGCAGCATACCGTTCATTCACACTGCTAGACTGCAACAAAAGTCATGCATCCCTGATTCAGATTTCATGAAAGGAAAGTCACTGATGAATATATGCAGTGACTTTTAGTCGGCAGAAATCATGACAATGAAACTTGACTGTAAGGACTACTAAGTAACACATTGAACATGTTTTGAAAGGCAACGGTTCTCTTCTGGAGAATGTGTTCGCTTTGATGAGTCGTGACATTAACTACCACTGTAAAGCAGCAGTCATGTGTCTATTTCAGCCAAGGATGCTACCTGCAAAGAGCAAAATTTCCTTTATTCCTGTTTGTATGTGTCAAAGAATGTGACCCAATACTATTTATCACTTTACACTACCCTTCTTCCATAAACAGACATAGTTTTGCGGAAAAATTATAAACTATGCCACCGGCAAAATCTGGTTGCGATAATACGTAAGTACCCAGTAAAGTAATGAAAAATAATTAATCTAAATTATTTTACTTCAAAATAAGGCAGTTATATGGCTTCATATATTTGCTGGAACGTTCAGTCTGCTAAACACTGTTCACTTGTTTCTTGAAGAGCAAGTTAAGGAAGCAGTATATCTTTAAAGTACAGCTGATATTGCCATTCTATACCTTCTCCAGAACAGACCTCCCAACTGTCCCGAATTACTCGTGTTTTACCGAGTTTTGGGGTCCAAATAATGGGGTGCCACGATTCCCGAGTGGCACCCCTTCATTTCCGATTTTCTTTCTTTATTTTTTGCACTTTTTCATTTTTTTCGCTTTTGGCGTCGCACGGCCATCGCGATGACGCCAGCTCATCAGCTACCAGCAGCCTGTCGGAAATGAGCTCGACATGTATTTCGGTTTCCAGATGTGGTTCAAATGCTTTGTGAGCGAACCGAACGGATTTAGAACGCCGCGCCTGTCGCTTCGCAAGGATTTATATTATTTAGAAGCTTTGGCTGTATTTCGAAGGCTCGTTCCTCCTGGTTGTTTCGGGTCTGGTCAAATGGAAAGAATTTATCTGAACTGAAAGTAAGTTGAATGTAGTAGTAGGGTATGTGTGTGTGAGGGTGGTGTGTGCCTTTTCATTTTGTTGATGGTGCCTGTGTTATTTAGTTGTGCAGTACAGCAGGGTGTTCAGGTGAGCAGCTGTACAATGAACTTAACTGGGTGATTTAGAAGGCTCGCCTGATGCCTGTCGCTTCGCAAGGATTTATGTTGTTTAGAAGCTCTGGCTGCTGTATTTAGAAGGCTCGCTCCTCCTGGCTGAATGATTTATTTTATTTAGAAGCTTTCCTGGCTGTTAGCTGAATGTTTTAGAAGCTCTGGCTGTGTGGAACGGATTTAGAATGCTCAGCCTGTCGCTTCGGCAAGGATTTATTTTATTTAGAAGCTCTGGCTATATTTAGAAGGCTCATTCCTCTTGGCTGTTTCAGTTCTGGTCAAATGGAAAAGATAAGTTAAATGTAGTAGTAGGGTGTGTGTGTGTGAGGGTGGTGTGTGCCTTTTCATTTATTGAAGGTGCCTGTGTTACTTAGTTGTGCAGTTCAGCAGGGTGTTCAGGTGAGCAGTTGTACAATGGGTGACTTAGAAGGCTCGCCTGTCGCTTTAAGGATTTATGTTATTTAGAAGCTCTGGCTGCTGTATTTAGAAGGCTCGCTCCTCCTGGCTGAAGGATTTATTTTATTTAGAAGCTTGCCTGGCTGTTAGCTGAATGTTTTAGAAGCTCTGGCTGTGTGGAACGGATTTAGAATGTTCACGTGTCGCCGCAAGGTTTTATTTTATCTAGAAGGTCTGGCTATATTTAGAAGGCTCGTTCCTCCTGGTTGTTTGAGGTCTGTTCAAGTGGAAAGGATAAGTTGAATGTAGTAGTAGGTGTGTGTGAGGGTGGTGTGCCTTTTATTTTTGAAGGTGCTTGTGTTGTATTTAGTTGTGCAGTACAGCAGGGTGTTCAGGTGAGCAGGTGTACAATGAACTTAACTGGGTGATTTTCAGTCATGTCAATTTTATTTCATGTGATGAAGTTGTACAAACTACTTAACTGGGTGATTCTCAATCGTGCAAATTCTGTTTTGTGTTCTGGGGCTATGCATTTTGCACATTAATATGAAGTGTATTAAATTGGAGAGGTGTAAGTCACCCTATCTAAGATTGTACTTCAGAGCAGCATGACTACAAATTACACTCAGGCTTAAAATCACTTCCCCCTTCCCCACTTCTATATGTCCCTGCCTTATGGCACCATTGGCTATACCCAGTTGACTTATTCATTTGATGGGGCATGGAATGGACATCCCTTGCCTAAGCAAAAGCCCTATAGTCCAACAAGTGTGCTGTATTATACAAGGAATATAATTTAATGTCAGGAAGGTGTATCAAAGAAAACATGTATGTTTCTTGTTTTGTGTGAAAGGCCACTGATTTGAAAACAGTATCCACCACTGACCAAATGCATTTTCTTTGAATTTTGTGTGGTTTCAATGCTGTTTCAATGAATGTGAGTTTTAAGGGCAGACGTTTTAATGCCAAGTCTATTTTCGTTGTGAGACAGTGTTTTGTTTAGCAGATGTCTATTTATGCACTGGGCTGTAAAATGTAAAAATAAAATCCAAATAATCACTGTATTAGTAAAGCAGTATGCACACATTAGAGTTTATGGAAAATGGGGCGAAATAGCCAGGTAATGGGACATTGGAATGGCTGCAGGACTCTGGTACCATATTTTGGTTGTCCTTCAGTTTGCGTTTGAAAGTTGTGTCCCACAATTCCATTGGAGTGGGTGGGGTTACGTAAATATGTATGCAAATTAGATGTTAATCAGTGTACAGATTTGTACCTATTTTTCATGGGCCTTGTCCAGATTTTTGATGTTTCCAGGTTGAGAGGTATGCTCCAGAACGTTTATTGTGAAAAGACCATACCACTTTTATCATGTTACTGCTGCAGACAATTGTACAAAGTGTAAAAACAGTCACTTAAACGCTGGTATTGAAGAATAACTATCATTATAGTCATGTCAAATTAATTGAAACCTTGCAAGCAAGACAGCTTGGTTTGCTCTTTTGATGTGCAGTACAGACATTGACACACAGTATCAGTTAAATGTGTCTGTCCGCTTCACAATATCTGTTTGCACAACACTGCATCATCACCCTAAACCTGCATGAGCAAAGCATCCATCCCCCATTCTGTCAGAATTGCTTTGCAATGTGGTAGATTTATAAAAGGTCAACTTTGCCGTATTATTTCAAAGTAAAACCCATTTCCTGCTTCAGTACCTTTCTCAGAACATTCAGTTTACAAACATGTCATTGACCATATTACTGCAGAAAAAGAGAGAGACAAAGGAAAAGTTCAAGTTTGTTTACACATTTATTCCCTAAGCATTTTTACAAAAGACTAAACTCAAACATGATAATGTTGAACAACCAAAAAACACATAATGTATCACAAAACTGGAATGTTATTAGTACATATTACTTGTTGAAATAAATACAAGTTATGAACTAAAAATAAACAGTTCATGCTGCAGGCAAGACTGGAATCACATACAGAGTTCTTATTTAGAAGCATTAACAGAGTGTATATAGCCAAATCTCCCACTGTATAACAAAAATACTACTTGTAACCAAATGTAAAAGCAACAGAAAATGTAGGTCTCATACATGTCTAGTTTCGGACTACAGCATCTTTAGTCATTATACTGTAAAACAGTTACTAAGTGGCCTTTCTTAAGCATGGGGGTGGGCTCATTGCAGAAACAACAGCAACAAAGCACAGTCCAACTGTCAAACAACTGAAAGGACACCAAAAAGCACTCAGTTGTTGTGTTGTGGCAGTTACTAAGTAGTTTCCCCTAGTAAATACTACATCTAGGGTCATGTCAATAATAGCAAAGCAAACAATCCAGCAGCAAAACAACAAGAAAGATCCAAAGCAGTAGTCCAGTCAACTGTAAAATCTAGGAAATCACATGGTAATTTCAGCAAGTAATTACTTAGAAATGAAATAGCAAAACAAGAGCTGGCCTGATAGCACAGCAGCAAGGAGGCAAGGCAACCATCTGGACTGCCAGCAACCCAAGTACAGGAAAGAACTCAGGCCACTGGTAAGGTCAGTCTACAAGAGATAGGAAGAAGGAGCCATCAGCTAGCAATCTTATTCCAAGAAGATGGGTGGGAAGGGACTGCTGCCTCCGCATCATCTGGTGGCAACCATGAGCCTCACAGCTGAACACATTTGCTGATATCATTCATTTCACCACTTTTGGGTAAGGTCTTAATGACTACTACAACATGAAAGCTCCCATCACCCTGTCCAATGCTGTTTGTTAGAGCTACACTCCCCAGTTCTTATGGTTTGTGCTACCATCTTTCTGATGGGATAAAGCTGGGATTTCTACAAAGAAGCAATATGGGTAGCCAGCATGCGTACTGGGGAGGCAGAGATAAGCTAGAGGACTAGTGCTTTCTAGTGGTACATGTTATAGGGGACAGAGGAATGAACAGAAATGCAAAGTAACATTGTGCCCACTGTCAGTCACCTGCCTCCATTTTGGATTTATTTAAATAAACAAAATAATCATCTATTAGGTTTCACGTTTCTGTGACATCTCTATAGAAACTTGCACTTAAAAACATAAATAGTGCATATTGGCATTATATATATTGGCTTCTTAGCTTTGCATTTCCCAACACTCACTTCATAAATCTGGCCACAGAGGCTGTTGTACATGGACACAAAGTATCTCATAGCAGCTGCACTTTGGGGCTCCCTGTAACCAATGTCAAATTAAAAAAAAACCACAATTGAAGGGAATGCTTGAAGAATAAAAATTACATGTGAACCCAACTTATCTGTACACAGGGATTAAGCCCTGTCTGCAACTTAGTTGACCTGAGTTCAGTTAATGGCTTGGATGCTGAAGAAACTAGGCAGAGAAGGATGGGATTGTTGTCAAGATACAGACTGATGGTACAGCAATAGTGCCTATCCTGGGGATGGATGGGGGGGTGGGGGCTGTCAAACTTGCTGCATTGCCTACACTTATCTGAAGAAATATTTTTTTTTCCTGAAAGCAGGGAAAAGGCAGTGCATATCTTCAAATCTGCAACTATGCACACAGATACCAAAGGGTTATATACATATAAGTAACTCAGGGGGTTAATTAAGCCTACCACAATCAAATCTGAGGTACAAATAGCCTCAACGCTAAGTACAGTCATAATGCATTCTTTAGGAATGTCCACACCCACAAAGGCAATACACATCAATGTGCTGAACTAATTGTAAATGAAGTCACTTATACTGAGTCAGGGGATACAGCTAATTTACTGGCCAAAACATTAATCTCTAATTTTGTCCCACATTTACAACTGGACACCTCTAAAGAAATGCCCCAATCATAACTCCTCCTACTATCACTGGGAGACAGTTCTAAGGCCAAAAACACTGCATCCATTGGACTTAAAATTACAATTTATGGTTCTCCATCCACTAGCTTGTTCTTGAATAAGTGTAAAGAAGACCTTTGCTTCACATGAATGAGAAGCCTGTTCCACAGAAGGGGCAGTCTCTGGCATATATACTTGTCTCTACAACATGTCTTGTTTATGCTGCAGGTGAGGATGAAGTCCCTGTATTGAGTGTTTATGATATTATTTGTTTTACAAATGTGCAACACGTCCATTAGTCTGGATTAGTGGATGCTTTTATGCCAGGCATAGATTGCCTTTTAGATATCTGTAGGAAACCAAGAATAAGCATAAGGCTTTGTGGCAGTCTGCACAGGACATGTTGACTACACCATGTATTTCTTTTATGAGGAATTTCTGTCATTGTTCCATTGTAATCAGCCCTCACTAAACCCATCAGTGAATACACTGCCTCACTTTGGCATGTATCTGATCAGGTATCTGCAACAATTGGAGCATTTGAAGCAAAGTTCTTCCCTACACTTATTCAAGAACCTTGATCAGTGGATGGAGAACCATAAATTTACCCCTGGCATGGCACCCGTGTCCCTATTAGAAGGGGGGTGCTTGTAAATGTCCGACTACCATTGTCTAAGTTATATATATCCTACATAAAACCTATAGAATCGAATTGGGTCCATTACATTTGGGTAGTATGCATAGGCTTAAAAAGGCTCTTTACATGGTTTTCAGACTAGTAATCACTATATTCTTATGATGCTATGATCCTATGATAAGTAAAAACCCATGATGACTACCTAGATAATGGTCTCCCTTGACTAATAATCACCTCCCCAGTGAAAAATGCATCTGGTTCATTGTGTAAGGTCTGGTAGATGGCAGGCAATGATGATGAAAAAAGCCCCCCCCCCCCAAAAAAAAAAATAGATGAAAAATCAAAATAGCAAGGTGTCCCTGACAAGGGATGCTGGTATTTTTTTTCAGGGAGTTGTCAAACAGACAACACTTCACCTCTGCTACCTCCATCTGCAGCTGGGACTCATGAAAGACACACATTGATTTTCACTGGGGAGGATCATGGGGCATACCCAGAACTGCTATGGTAATTCTTAACCTCTCCAGCATAATAGAGTAGTCATAGTCAGTGAAATTCATGCACCTAATACCTATTCCTTAGAAGAAAGTAACACTACCACTGTGAAACTAATATTACAAATTTTACAGTTCAGCTACTTACACTACGCCTGGGAAAATAATACTATGACTTCTACAGTTAGTCTACCTACAGTACCCCAGTGAAAATAATATTACACATGCTACAATTCAGCTACCTGCACTACCCCTGTGAAAATAATATTATGAATTGTACAGTTCAGCTACCTATGCTACCCCTGTGAAAATAATATTACAAATTCTACATTTGCACTTTATTCATCTGCTTTTACTGTATTTGTGTTTCCTCCTACTTTATTTTGCTTTTCTTAAAAGTACTCAATTTTATTTATTCTGCTGCATTTATTACTGCTTGGTAGTAGCCTGATTAAATTGTAACTGTTATTCTAAGTCTTTTGGTTTAAGCACTTGGGCTTCATATGGGCTGTTTTGCATTAAGAAGGTTTGTGGTCTGCACTGATGTGGCAGGACAGGTAGCTTACATCCTTCTAAGTTGGGAATTGCTGACTGAAGGCCCAGTGTCTGCTATTCTAAACGTGTATTAGTTCTGGCTTAAGCACTTGGGCTTCAGGCCAGTTATTCTACATTAAGAAGGTTTGTGGAGTGCGCTCTTGTGGGAGGAGAGGCTGGATTCTGCCCTTCTGAGCTGGGAATTTTTGGTCACAGGCTTATTGTGCCTGCTTATTTGAACTGTTTATTTCTGAAATTGGTGCACCTTGTTGCAGTAGCATAGACCAGATTCAGTCCTGCTGAATCTAGCTTTGTTTGTATAACTTGAGCACTGATCCAGGCCATCTTTTTTTGGAGAAGGTCCCCTGCACCCTAGTAGCAGGAGTATGCAGTTAGAACCATACATCTCAACTGTCCCTGATTTTCAGGGACGTCCCTGATTTTAACTCAAATTTTAACTCTGTCCCTCTTAATGCCTCCTAAAACTAGTGACTTTTGGAGGAAATGTGGTGAATTACACTTAATGAATAATGACAATAATTAAAAGTTATAAACTTCTTTTACTTCAGAAAATGTGTATTAATTCATATGCTCTGATTCTGTCAATGTTTCAAGTTAATAGCATTAATATTTTAAAAGTGTCCCTGATTTTTTCTTGACTTATCCCTGATTCTGTTGAAATTTGTCCCCAATTGGTTGAGAGGTCTGGTTAGAACTTGTCTGATTGAAGACTGTTGGAACAGGGCTCAGTTTTGAGCTTTTTTTCTGGTTAATTGTGTAACTTGTTTAAATCAGTTTATTTGTTTTCTATTGTTTTATATATATATATATATATATATATATATATATATATATATATATATATATATAATTGCACTTTAGTCATCTGCTTTTATTGTATTTGTGTTTCTTCCTACTTTATTACTAGGGGCATTGACTATAACTCTGATCTGCGATATATAACAATAAGTATCCTTTTCTGTGCATTTAAAGTGTTTTTTTGAGTGCATCTGCTTTATTTTCTGAAAACAAAACAAAACAAAACAAAAAATATATATACTTGTTTCCTGCCTTTCTAAGCTAGTATAGTCCAATTTTCAGGTTAGTGCTGAATTCAGGGCTGTGTTACAAATCTCTGTGTTTGCCCATACCTTACTTGGATAGAAGGACGTTTCTCTGTTCACCTGTGAGAGAGGGGAGATTTGAGCAGCCTATCTGTCCCTGGAGGAGTGGATTCAGTCCAGAAATTAGTAGTTTATTGGCCATTTTGGGCTAATTTCTATCTCTTTCATTTCCCCACTATAAATACCGTATTTGCCCGGTTTTATGTGCCGGGCAGCGTCGGTTAGCTAGGGTAAAACTATTCCCGGCTCCCCAAAGTCTCCTCTTCAATTTTTCCCATGGAACTAGACAAACTTTCAACTTAAGCACTCAAGCCATTCATTTCTCAGCCCAGCACTTGCTCAAAACTTATAGCAAGCACTTATAAACCCTAGCACTAGACCCTCCTGTACTGTACAGAAGAACAAGGCTCTCTATTCGACCTTACCAGCCATCCAGTAAAACAGGTCACTGTACGTATCCAGGCATGTCCAAAGGGCAGTTTCAGGTTTACTCTCCAGTCCAACTGGTGAATTTGGGCATTTTGAGGCAATGTTACAACTGCCTCGTGTACACAGACAACCCCCACCTCCTACAACCAAACACTAATACTTGCGAGAGATGCAATTATACAGCCAAACTGGAGGCTAAGCTCTCTCAACCCAAGACTGGATCAGACAGTCAAGAGGAGAAGGGAAATACTTGCATCACACCATCAGTCTCACATAGACCCATTAAATCAGCACCGGCAAAAAACACACATAAATACATGAAAACATACTTGGAGGCTCTAAATAAAAATCTGCAAAACCAACAGAGACCTCCAAAGCAAACATTCAAGCAACCTCCACTCCCCAACACAAACCATGAAACACATACTTCACAAAACCAGTGTGCCATGCAATCACAGCCCTTAAGGCAAAATAACATACCCAACATACTAGTAATAGGTGACTCTGTAGTCAGGCACACTGACGTCCCACTCACTAGGCTGAATAAGGAGAAGGTTACTGTTAGCTGCCTGTCGGGTGCCAGGATCGGCCACATAACACAAGCACTCAGGTCACTCCACAACAAGTACAAATATGACTCTGTCATTGTCCATGTTGGTGTGAATGACCTGAGCCATACCTCCCTGGACTACATGAAAAGAGGCATGGAAGAGCTTTCTAATCATGTAGCCCAGGCCGGTATGACCCTGACCCTGAGTACATCCTGCCCTCACCAAGAATGATACCATGGTATAAAGAAAAAATTCTCGATTTCAACAATTGCCTAAGTTTCTGGTGTCATTCAAAGGGGATCCAGTGTCTGTCCACCTGGGATGACATGCTCGACAAGCCATGCTTCTTCACTAGAGACGGCTTGCACCTGTCACCCTTAGGCTTTCGAATACTGGCCAAGGCTCTTGCCACCCCCATAGTACCTTTTTTAGGCAAAAGACAAACCCACTGCTGTAAATAGCACAAGTAACAAAAAACTAAGGGTAATGCTACTCAATGCCAGAAGTCTAAACCTCAAAATGAATGCACTCGAGGTACTCCTCAGTATGGAGAAAATCAGTATATGTGCAGTAGCAGAAACCTGGTTTAAGGCTCCAGAGAGCACCCCAGCACTACCAGGCTACAACTCATACCATACATTTTGACCACAGAACCCAAACCAAAATACAAAAGGTGGGGGAGTATCCATATTCATCAAGGATACCCACACCTCCAGGTTAGTGGCACAGCACGAAGCTTCAGAGATCATCCACGTGCAAAAAACAATGGGCAAAACTGCAATTCAAATTGTAACTTGCTACAGATCAACCACCATGTCCCAGGACCCCCATTCAGCATTTCTGGAAACACTGGGAAACATAAAGGTCCTACCAAACAACCTAATATTGGGTGATTTCAATTACTCAAACATTAACTAGGAAAACTACTCAAGTACTAACTCCCTTACCCAACATTTCCTAGAATGTATAAACTCAAATGCCCTGGTTCAACTGGTCAACACTCCCACCAGAGGTGACAACATATTGGACCTGGTCATCACCAACATGGGCGACCGGTGTTCCACACCGGAAGTCAACCCCTCGCTGGTTAGATCTGACCATAAACAAATCACTTTGGATATCCTCATTCCGCCCCCACCCCTGGACAAGAAAACCACCATGAAAAACCTTTCAAAAGCAAACTTCATGTTACCTATGACCGAGGTGGAAAGTTTCAAAGCCCCCATGCTGAAGGATAACACTGTCCAAGCTGCAAAATCCTTTACTAATGCATTCTACGGGCACCTACAAGAATGCATGGATCATGCCATCCCAAGCAAAACCGAAACTCACTCCTCCAAGAAAAGGAAATCAGTCTGGTGGACTCCTGCTATAAACAAGCTATACAATAGAAGGAGGAAACTAGTACAGAAAAGAGTAAAATCCCAAGAAGGGAAGACATCCCTGATCTGTATCAGCAAGAAACTACGATCCCTCATAAAATCATCCAAGGCGAGCTTTGAAAGAAAAATTGCCAGGGACTCCAAAGATAACCACAAGGCATTCTTTAGCTATGTCAAGAATCTAAATGGCAATGCTCAGATCTGCTCAGAGTTAGTGCAGAATGGCACAAAATACACTGAACTGACTGATATCACCAACATCCTGGCAGACAGGTTCAGTGCAAACTTCACCCCCTCTCACCCCAAAAGAGTCCATAACCATACCAGAAGAATGTAGAGTCTCTGAAATCACAGACACTCAGGTTAAAACAGCCCTCTCCAAAGCCAAAAACACAGCTTCAATGGGACCAGACGGTGTCCCAGGCTGTGTCCTACGCAAGCTCAAAGACAAACTAACCCCTCACCTAAACACACTGTAACTCAGCCTCTCCACAGGCTATGTACCCATAGAGTGGTGCACAGCAACAGTTATTCTGCTCCACAAAGGTAGAGCCACAACAGACCCCGGGAACTATCACCCTATATGCCTGACTAGCTTGGTCTGCAAGGCTATGGAGCGCATCATCATGGAACTCATTACCAGAGACAATGGGAACCTCCAAACACTGGACCCTACCCAGTTTGGCTTTGTTAAGGGCAGATCATGCCTCCTAAATCTGGTGGACATCTTTGAGACAGTTACCAAGGCTATAGATGTGGGAAATGTGGCACACACAGCCTACCTAGACCTCACTAAGGCCTTCGACACCATTCCTCATTCTGGTATTATAGACACACTCACCAGCCTGGGCATAAACCCCTACGTCACAAGATGGGTTGCCAACTGGCTCATGGACAGAACCTACATGGTGAGAGTTGCTGGAGCTAGGTCCGACTCTAAACTGGTTACAAGTGGCATTCCCCAGGGCTTAGTCCTAGGACCCCTCCTGTTCGGCATATACTTCTCAGAGGTACAGGCAAGCACAGGAGGACTATGGCTGACCAAGTTCACAGACGACTGCAAACTTGGGGCTATAATTGACTCTCTGGCTGACACAGACATCCTCCAAAAGGGTCTCACTGACACGGATACCTGGTGTCAAAATCATGGCCTCAAGCTAAATGCCAAAAAGTGCATAGTCATCCCCTTTGGAAAAAAACAAAGTACCCACAAACTACCACATAGGTGGTAGTCCCCTAAATATGGAAGACGTTATAAGGGATCTGGGGAACCAAGTAGATAGTAATCTCACCTTTGATAATCACATTGCCAAAGTGGTTAGAAAATCCTTCTATGTGGCCCACCTAATCACAAAAGGGTTCACATCCAGATCAAAAGAGGTCATTGTGCCCCTCTACTCATCACTCATCAGACCCATCATAGCGTAAAACGCCCCATTTGGGATGTACCTTACAAGACACCTGCAACAGCTGGAAAGACCACAGAAGTACCTCACCAAGAGGATCACTGGCCTCAAACAGATGCCCTATGCAGCTTGACTGAAGAAACTCCAGCTGTACTTGGTTGCATACCACTTACTCAGAGGTGATCTCTGCCTGACATACAGGGCCATGTCCAACCCAGAATTGATGGACATGCTCCACCTAAAGAAAACCTTATCCCCTCAAGCCACATGCTCTAGGGATCTAAACCTCACCACAACAATAAATAGGACGTGCTGGAGGGATAGGTTCCTGTCCCAGAGACTTCCCATGCTTTGGAACAAGATCCCAATCTACATTAGGCAGAGCTCCTTGCTAACACTCTTCAAAAGAAACCTTGACGAGTGGATGGGAAACAGAATGTTTACCCCGGGGATTACTTCAGTGGCTGTGCTGGACAGAGGCACAGGGAACTAATCTAAGGGGGTGGTGAAAGCCAACACATTCTGGCTAGGCTTATAAATGCCTTCGGGCAGATAACCTAGTACCTACCTATGAACCTATGAACCTATTTCAGCTACATAAGCTTCCCCTGTGCAAATAATATTACAACTTTTACAGTTCAGCTACGTACACTATCCCTGTGCAAATAATATTACAAATTCTACAGTTAAGCTAACCACACTACCCCTATTAAAATAATAGTGTAAATTCTACAGTTTAGCTACCTACACTACACCTGTGTGAATAACATTACAGCTACCTACACTACAACTGTAAAAATAATATCTTGAAGTCTACAGTTCAGCTACCTGCACTACCCCTGTGTAAATAATATAATTCTACAGGTTAGTTACCTACACTCTGCCTGTGTCAGGGGTGATATTTTGTACTCCAAACTAATGTTGATGCACCTACCACTCATCTATCATTTTAAAAATGTACTCAACCCCCAAAATGCTACCCCATGGCATAAAGGAAGGGAACATCTTATTTTCAACTGTTTCCATTATACCCTTAAAAAAACTATTTTTATAAGTGATTTCCTTTCACACAAGCATTCTTTATATACATCTATACCATAATTATTTTTATACAGTTCTAAACATTCTGTGATTTTTGAGTATTGGAAGTTTCCAAGAAATGCTTATAAAAAAATGTACTCACTTGAGTACATTAAGTATACCCAGCTACATCATTGCCCTGTGTGAATAATATTACAAATTATATATTTATCTATACTACCCCTGTTAAAATAATATCATGAATTCTACAGTTAAGCAACCTGCACTACCCCTATGTAAATAATATTCCATAGCTCAACTACCAACACTACTCCTGTGCAAATAATATTATGAATTCTGCATTTCAGCTACCCATACTATCCCTGTGCGAATAATATTACAAATTCTATAGTTCAGCTACCCATACTACCCCTGTGCAAATAATATTACAAATTCTACAGTTCAGCTATCTATGCTACCCCTGTGGTAATAATATTACAAATTCTACAGTTCAGTTACCTACACTACGCCTGTGAAAATAATATTATGAATTCTACAGTTCAGCTCCCCACGCTACCCCTGTGAAAATAATATTACAGATTTTACAGGTCAGCTACCTACATTATCCCAGTGCAAACAATATTACAAATTATACAGTTCAGCTACCTATACAACTCTGTGAAAATAATATTACAAATTCTACAGTTAATCTACCTACATTACCCTGTGAAAATAATATTATAAATTCTACAGTTCAGCTACCTGTACAACTCTGTGAAAATAATATTACAAATTCTACAGTTAATCTACCTACATTACCCCTGTGAAAATAATATTATAAATTCTACAGTTCAGCTCCCCACGCTACCCCTGTGAAAATAATATTACAAAGTCTACACTTCAGCTACATACAATATCCCTGTACAGATAATATTATTAATAGTACAGTTTAGCTACTGGCATTACCCCTGTGAAAATAATATTACAAATTTTACAGGTCAGCTACCTACATTATTCCAGTGCAAATAATATTACAAATTCTACAGTTCAGCTATCTACACTATCCTTGTGCAAATAGTATTACAAATTCTGCAGTTCAGCTACCTACACTACTCCTGTGAAAATAATATTAACAAATTATACCATTCAGCTACCTACAGTACTGCAGTCAAAATAATATTACAAATTCTACAGTTCAGCTACACACACTACCCCTGTGCAGATAATATTACAAATTCTATAATTCAGCTACCTACACTACCCCTGTGTAAATAATATTGCAAATTCTACATTTCAGCTACCTGCACAACCCCTGTGAAAATAGTAATACGAATTATACCCTACACTACCCCTGTGAAAATAATATTATAAATTCAACAGTTCAGCTACCTACACTACCCCTTTAAAAATAATATTACAAAGTCCATAGTTCAGCTACCTACATTACTTATTTTGTAGTCGAGAGACAGAAAAAACTTGGCTCTGTTAGTTTACTGAGCCTAGCATGAGTTACCTGGTTTACGTTTTGGCTGTTTTTAATGCACATAGTTGAATAAGACACTTCGACATCTTTTAGAAGTGGAACCACCCCCCCTAAAACAAGCAGTCCTACAAGGCTTACAGCAGAAGGACGCTGCCCTACAGAATAACTCAGAAGACCTATTCTAAGCTGCCCACCAGCTAAAAGCCCTGCTAAGGAACCATCCCCCTAAAACAAGCAGTCCTACAAGGCTTACAGTGGAAGGATGCTGCCCTACAAAATAACTCAGAAAACCTGTTCTAAGCTGCCAACTGGCTAAAAGCCCTGCTAAGGTTATTATTCATCTGAAACCATCTGTGCATTTTACATTTGCTGGCCTGGGTCTATAGCACTATTCCCTAGCCCCATCTATAGTACCAACCCCTAAAATTACACTTCCCCCATATTTTAGCTACAAAATTGGAAGCAAATTATAGAGATTTCCCCAAAAGTAAAACAAAAAATTGTAAGTAAAAAAAGGTAAAAAGCATACTCCTGACTTACAATTTATACAGTAATTTTATTCATTCAAAGCCTATCCTGTTAAACCTAAGCATACTTACTTACTTGCAGATTTCTTGTGTGTGGTTAAGCCCTGCTCCGCTCCCTGCCCCCAATTACCACCCGCCCCCACTGTGTCTAGATTTATAGCCACTATACCACTCCCCCTCCAGCTGAACCAATCAATAATCCCCTACTCAGTCTAACTCATCCCACTTCCACCCCTCCTTTTTTCCTATGCGGTCCAATCAGTACTCTACTGTGTACACTACTCCAGCCCCCACCCCTCCCCCAGTAGCAAATATCCAATCTCAAGATCCTGAGGGTCCCAGGCCTATAACATCAATATAGCCTGCAACCATGACACCATACAAAGTAATGTCATTACTCTCTCTGCTGTCCCTCATGCTATTTCCATATCTCCTCTCCATTTATGAAAATCAGTCTTACCTAGGATTTCACCACCCAAAAACTCAAACTAGCCCAGATGTATCTAATAATACAGGCTACCCACTAGTTACAACTGTTACCAACTCCTTAACCACAAAACACTATCTGCCTATTAGACCCAGATACATCAGCTCAAAATCTAAATGCTATCAAAAATTTATAAACAAAATCCTGAATATAGCAATTATACGCAATAACCTGGCAATGGATGGAGATGTTCATCCAAACCCTGGCCCTGCCACCTTGCATAAAGCAACTTCCATTACAACTAACCCAGTTAAATCACTATCTATTAATAAGGCCCCCAACTCCCTCCTGATCTGCCAACTAAATATATGAAGCATAAATAACAAAGTACACAATCTGCATGCCCTCCTACAAGTCCATTCCCCTGATAGTATATGCCTAACTGAAACCTCAGATAATGAAATACTACCACCTGGGTATAATATACTTAGACTTGATCGCTCCACCAGGAAGGGAGGGGGGTTGCTGTACTCTTCCAGTATACACTAAATGTTACCTTAGACCCCAGTCAATTACCCCAGGTCAATAAGGCAGAAATAATTGCTACCAAGTTCCAAATTAACAAAAACAAAAGCATAAATGCAGTCTGTGTGTATATTCTACCAGGGAATAATACCAATTCCCTAGAAGACTATCCTACATTGGTTAGCTAATAACTATCCCCAAGAAACCATGGTACTAGGAGACCTTAACATCGACTGGAATGCTTGTTCCTCTCAATCTCCTACCACCCATGTAAACCTGTATGGATTCACACAGGTTATATCCACCCCAACCAGGATAGGAAAACTAAACCAAAAAGATAGTATACTAGATTGGATACTAATCAATAGCCACCCCCAAATGTATTCCTCGGGGGCCATCCCCGATGACCTCAGCGACCACTTTCTTACCTTTATCTGCAAACACAAATCTAATTACTCCCAGCAGCTCATCTACAGAACAATAAGAAATAGTAAAAGCTTCAATCCTAGTAAGTTTCAGGATGAACTTAAGGCATGCAACTGGGCTGCCTTAAAGCACCTGCCCCTAGATGACGCTTTCTCCCACTTTAACAATAAATTCCTCACCATCCTCGATTCTCATGCTCCCGCTCGTTACATGAGGGTAAAAACAGAAGCTGCCCCGTGGCTCTCTAAAGAAACTAAAGCAAAAATCATAATCAGAAATAAGGCATGGGCAACATGGCGTGTTACAAAAGACCCTATAAATCAAACTAAATTTAGACAACTATGAAATGAGACAAAACGAGCTCTTCTATTAGATAAAAAAACTACTACCTCCATCTCCAACAGGGGAACCAAAATAAGCCCCATAAATTCTGGGCAGGGATAAATAAATTACTGCACCCAGGTCAAACCACCACTCCACCTCCCTCAGCCTCTACAGATAAACTACCAGTGGATGTTGCTAACACCTTTAATAATTTCTTTACTGAAACCATCCAAGTTCTTACAAGCCAAATACCCCTTAACTCCTCTAACCCACTTAATAACAGCCCTCCTTTAGCTTCCAACCAGTCTCTACATCTTTCATTCATTCACTACTCAAAAAATTAAAACCTACTACCCCAGCTGCAGACCTTCTCCTAGACGAATATTTGCAAAACGCTGCTGATACCATAGCATACCCCATTTCCATTCTAATTAATCAGTCCATATCAGAAGCCTCAGTCCCTTCTATCTGGAAAATATCTCGTGTCATACTCCTCCATAAAGGTGGCAACTCTACTGAGTTATCCAATTATAGACCCATAGCCATCTTATCACCTCTGGTAAAAATAATGGAGAAATGCATCCATAAACAACTCTTGTACTTTCTAACCCAAAACAACCTACTGGCTAACTCCCAGCATGGCATCAGACCATATCATAGTACCACCACAGCTCTCCTCACCTTCTCTAATGCAATAAACTAAAACAGGAACAACAACAAGTTATCTTCAGCCCTTTTCTTGGACCTGTCCAAGGCTTTTGACATGGTTAACCACCACCTTCTCATCAACACTCTGGCAACAATGTCCCTAGGCAATCACTCTCTCCGATGGTTTGAATCCTACCTGCACAATAGACAGCAATCTGTCTTATGGCAGAACAAACTTTCAAATCTCCTACCCAACACTCTAGGTGTCCCACAGGGGTCTATCTTGGGACCACTTCTGTTTTCCAGTTTTATCAATGACCTCCACACTGTAATCCCTGAAGCCATCTGCATTCAATATGCAGATGACTCAACATTGATCTGCACTAGCACCTCGCAAACAGAGCTGCTATCAATAACTTAGTGTACTTTCAACCTAGTAGAGAACTGGCTTGCCACTCGCTGTCTGATTCAAATCCTAATAAAACAAAGCTCCTACTTTTCACCCCCACTCAAAGATCCACTGCATTATCTCTCTCCATTAAGGCTAATAATGGTACCATAATCTCTCCAGATGCCCATACAAAACTGCTAGGAGTTATTATACACAACAATCTTAAGTTTGATGTGCACATCAATAAAACAATCAAAACCATTAACAGAAAACTGGGTTCACTATATAGGATAAAGCCATTCCTTACCCCATATGCTAGGACCTCCACTGCCTGCTCCCATCTACTCTCTACACTCTACTATGCTTCCACTTTACTTGCCAACCTAAATAAAACTGATCTTAATAAACTCTCAAGTTGATATAATAACATAACTAGATTTGCAACTGGTCTACCCTATAGAACACATCATTGTAAAAATCTAAATTATCTCGGATGGCTAGAGCTACCCAGGCAGATTCAGTATAATCAACTCATTGTTGCTCACAAAGTCCTTAACCAACCAGATAATACACCAGCCCTGAAAAACATCATTTATCCCCACTCCAGCTCCAGATCACCCCGGTCATCTAATAGACTATTAGTGCAAACCATCAAATCCAACAACTCACCTGGTGACTCCCTGTTCGCCAACTCTGCTGGCAAAATTTGGAATTCCCTTCCTGCTAACATTACCCTGGATACCACCCTATCTCAATTTAAAATAGCTCTCAAAGAGTATTTCAAGTCTCAATGGATATGTCCCTGCTCCAAGTCTGACTAAATCTTTATGCATACTGGTGTACCAATACTATGTCTGTAAGTGGTACTCAGATATCTTTGTTAAGTCAGTTTAGAAGATTGTTAGACTGTACAAATTTAACTGGACTATAAAATGTGGTATATTTGTACAAATTTAACTAGATTGTAAAATGTGTTATATTTGTATCATGTTATGATTACTCCTGTTCTATATGACATTGTAATGACTGTATATGTACCTTTGGAGCTTTTCTCCCCGGACCTCCGCTGAAAATGGACATCTCCAGTCAGACTATCCCAGTCAACAAATGTAAAATAAATAAATTAATTAATTAATTAATTCTACAGTTCAGCTACTTACACCACACCAGTGAAAATAATATTACAAATTCTACAGTTCAGTTACTTACACTACTCCTGTGTAAATAAGATTATGAATTCTACAGTTCATTTGTTTAGTCCCGTGATCTATATTACCACATTGAATATGCTATTTTTTCTACAGAGAAATACCCCACCCCTTGTAACATACTCTCACATTCACTTATGCTTTTAAAATTGTGTCTACAGTGAATGTATTATTTACTTCTACACTGAGATTGTAACTAAAATTCAGTTTATATAATTATGCCTAATGTATCTCAGTATTCCACAAATTATCAACAAGAATTATCAGAAAGCATTGTCAATGACTGTTAGTTATGAATGATTTTAATTTCTCAGACCATGGTAGACACTTTAAATTTGCTTATGAATTTTTTGTCTTCGGCAACATCAGCTTGCAGTGTTCTACAATGCTCAATCTTGTCACTTTGTTTAGTGTTTTTTTCTAATACTAAGAAGGATCATTAGAAGGCATGGGTTAGATTTTTATTTTCACAAAAAGTTACCCCAGATATCCTTCTCTTTGTATCACTGGTTTGTTTGTAAGTGGTGATGAGTAAATGTGCCATAAGCTACTGTCAGATAAGAAGTGTAGTAGATTCTAAACCTACATACATACATATACTGATGAGTAGCATAAATATGATGCCTTTAGGGAATTTTATTAACATTAATGATACATATATTCATATATATATATATATATATATATATGTGTGTGTGTGTGTGTGTGTGTGTGTGTGTGTGTGTGTGTGTGTGTGTGTGTGAGTGCAGGTGCATGAATGTAGCCAGTGAGGTTCCTCAGGGCTCAGTTTACACATCAGTAGCTGGTGTTCAGAAAACAGGCTAAAACTAAATGCTACCATATGCAATATTGTTGCATTTTGTAAAGAATACCGCCACCACCACCACAGCTTATAGCATAGAAAACTCCCCACTCCAAAATGAAGATATTGTAAGAGAACTTGAAACATGGGTAGTTAACTCTCTCTGTCTCTGTCTCACTCTCTTGATTATCATGTTGCAGCAACTATTAAAAAAATCTTTCTGTGTGTCTCAGCCAATCACAAAGAATCTCTCTACACTGATCAGGCCGATCATCAAATGTAATCTTACTAGACACATCAAGCAGCTGGAGAGACTCCAAATGTTCTTGACCAAAAAAAAAAAAAAAAAAAGATCATACACCTAAAAAGAAAACTGCCAAGAGAGAGACCAGAAGTTTTGTCCCTCCATCCACTGTCCTATTTGTTCCTTAGGAATAATCTGTGCCTTGCCTTTCAGGCCATTAGAGATCCATCAGTCCAACACTTCTTACATCTCCACAAATCAAAAAGTCATGCGAACACTAGGACTAGCAATCTGAACCTGCTTCAAGAAAAAAAAAAACAATCATGATGGAGGAACAGATTTATCACGCAATGAGTTCCCTTCCTATGGAATGAAGTTCCACTCCATATCAAGCAATGACACACTATCTTTGGATGGATATCCATGCATTCTCCTGGGCATGACTGGCCTGTCACACCTTGGAAGAAAGGGGTTAGGAATAAGGAAGTTACTGTCAAGGTATAACTAACCACATGGCCCAGCTGCCTTGTATTTGCTATGATTTTGTTCTGTAAACAAAAGGCTGGAAGTTCACCAGATCAGATACATTTGCCAGTCACAAAAATGGGTTCTAAATC
This sequence comes from Protopterus annectens, assembly GCF_019279795.1. Lineage (NCBI taxonomy): Eukaryota > Metazoa > Chordata > Ceratodontiformes > Protopteridae > Protopterus > Protopterus annectens. The sequence continues at coordinate 683,538,658 of NC_056725.1, forward strand.
AATAGTGGAAACTCTTAGAAAGACAACTAGAAGAAGATGTGAATTTGCTCGAGTAATTCTGGAGTGTCACTGCACAGGGAGTGTCAGCAGTCAAACTCTAGTAGTTAATTATTTAATGCAGTTTGAACTAGCTTCACTAGGGCTATTCTAACAATCTTGTGAAATGTAAGGAACCCTTTAAAATGGAGTTGGGCTGTAAGTAATCAGAAATATATTAAAACAAGGCTGTACTTATTTTCATTTCAAGTTTGAACACACCTTTGAATGTCTCACTGCAAATAAACTGCACCTGAAGAAATATTTTAACCATAGTAGATTAAATAAACTGCACCTAAAGAAATGTATTAGCTGCAGTAGATTACTATTTCAGTATGTTTGTGTTTCTTTCATGAGGACAATATCCCTTTTACTAGAATCATGTTCTTTGGCATATGTCATTTAGCTAGAAATTATCTCAGTTAAGCACATTACAATATTTTTTTTGTTTTCATTGTTCCTGGCACATCACTTATGCAATGGGAGTTAAGTTCTCACATTTTGCAGTAATATAGCATGCCAGTATACAAAGAATGAAACAGCCATGATTGAATAAAATATTTTTTGTTCCTACTTACTGAATTGAGCAAGGCAAGATGATGTGGAGGAGTGGTCTTTATTGTTAGATCCAAGACAGAATACAGACTGCTGCTGAGACTATAGTCTTCTCTAATATTAAAACATTATTTCTGTACAGAATGACATCACACACATCTGGTCGTCTGACTCTGTTTTCCTCACTATCTCTCATCACTAGAAGCTACCAGGGTTTAGCACCTATGTGCTACAATACACAAAGATAGAGCTTTGTTCAGACGTGGTGCAGCTGCTGGAAGTCATAAAACCATAAAACCATTTCACTGTTCCTACAGGGGCTACCCACTATTCTTTAGTACAGACATTGTGTCTCTGGCTCCATTCAAAACTGTGAGATAATATCTTTATACTTAATACATAAAGTAATTTAATTTCAGATATATTTTGCAAAGTCAGGTGGATTAAGATTAACTTCTTCACTTCCAGTATATGCTGTTACAATGTATACATTTAAACAGTTACAATAAAACATGTACATTACTTTTCCTTCCAACAGGGTGCAATGTTGATACATTTTAACACAAGCAAAACTCACAAATACATGTTCAGCCCAAGCATCTGTACAAATCAGTTTGATATACAAATGTATAATTATTTACATATTTCCAGCCAACTATGCTGGCATATGTTACAAATCCACTGCCCTATTTCTCCTGGCATGGCTGGCAGTATCTCCTATCATCACAATTATATATGTAGATATATGTGTTTGTATATCTACGTGTGTGTGTGTGTGTGTGTGTGTGTGTGTGTGTGTGTGTGTGTGTGTGTGTGTGCATGTGTGCATGTGTGTGTGTGTGTGTGTGTGTGTGTGTGTGTGTGTGTGTGTGTGTGTGTGTGAGTATAAATGTATACATATATATATATATATATATAGAGAGAGAGAGAGAGAGTATCCCTACTCATCAGAAAGAGACAACTCATTGACAGTTGCTTTTTCAATAATTTGTTGTGACCTAAGTGTAAAGATACTGGGCTTGATCTACTGTAATAGACAGTACATTACTAAATACCATTTTCAGTGAGGCAGATTGAGATGAGTAACCATACATTACCATTTATGTATGCACATATACAGCTGTTTTCCATATAGAAAGATATATTATCAATCAAGTTATTTTATACCGCTGTAGCGTCTTCAGTTATTTTCATCTGTCAGTGCCAGTCTATTTTTTCCACTCCCTTTTTGTTGGTCATTATATTTATAAATCTGTGGTTTGACTTCTCTTTTTCAAACTAACAGAATCCTCATTAAAATGCATGACTCATGCATTTTGCATGTACTCACAATCTTATTTTAATTTTTCCTGTTTCAGTCAGATGCTGAACATGAAGATGTATTTTAGATTGTGTTTTAAGCATGGAACATGCAAGGTTTTTTTTGTTGTTAAAAGCAGTAAGAAGGCCCAAGCGCAATGGAGTAGCTACTCACTTCCAGGACAGACACACTGTGCTACTATTAGTCCTTTTTCATTTGTCACAGACAGCTAACATCACTTCCAGGACAGACACACTGTGCTACTATTAGTCCTTTTTCATTTGTCACAGACAGCTAACATCACTTCCAGGACAGACACACTGTGCTACTATTAGTCCTTTTTCATTTGTCACAGACAGCTAACATCACTTCCAGGACAGACACACTGTGCTACTATTAGACCTTTTCATTTGTCACAGACAGCTAACATCACTTCCAGGACAGACACACTGTGCTACTATTAGTCCTTTTTCATTTGTCACAGACAGCTAACATCACTTCCAGGACAGACACACTGTGCTACTATTAGTCCTTTTCATTTGTCACAGACAGCTAACATCACTTCCAGGACAGACACACTGTGCTACTATTAGTCCTTTTTCATTTGTCACAGACAGCTAACATCACTTCCAGGACAGACACACTGTGCTACTATTAGTCCTTTTCATTTGTCACAGACAGCTAACATCACTTCCAGGACAGACACACTGTGCTACTATTAGTCCTTTTTCATTTGTCACAGACAGCTAACATCACTTCCAGGACAGACACACTGTGCTACTATTAGTCCTTTTCATTTGTCACAGACAGCTAACATCACTTCCAGGACAGACACACTGTGCTACTATTAGTCCTTTTTCATTTGTCACAGACAGCTAACATCACTTCCAGGACAGACACACTGTGCTACTATTAGTCCTTTTTCATTTGTCACAGACAGCTAACATCACTTCCAGGACAGACATATTGTGCTACTATTAGACCTTTTCATTTGTCACAGACAGCTAACATCACTTCCAGGACAGACACACTGTGCTACTATTAGTCCTTTTTCATTTGTCACAGACAGCTAACATCACTTCCAGGACAGACACACTGTGCTACTATTAGTCCTTTTCATTTGTCACAGACAGCTAACATCACTTCCAGGACAGACACACTGTGCTACTATTAGTCCTTTTTCATTTGTCACAGACAGCTAACATCACTTCCAGGACAGACACACTGTGCTACTATTAGTCCTTTTTCATTTGTCACAGACAGCTAACATCACTTCCAGGACAGACACACTGTGCTACTATTAGTCCTTTTTCATTTGTCACAGACAGCTAACATCACTTCCAGGACAGACACACTGTGCTACTATTAGTCCTTTTTCATTTGTCACAGACAGCTAACATCACTTCCAGGACAGACACACTGTGCTACTATTAGTCCTTTTTCATTTGTCACAGACAGCTAACATCACTTCCAGGACAGACACACTGTGCTACTATTAGTCCTTTTTCATTTGTCACAGACAGCTAACATCACTTCCAGGACAGACACACTGTGCTACTATTAGACCTTTTCATTTGTCACAGACAGCTAACATCACTTCCAGGACAGACACACTGTGCTACTATTAGTCCTTTTTCATTTGTCACAGACAGCTAACATCACTTCCAGGACAGACACACTGTGCTACTATTAGTCCTTTTCATTTGTCACAGACAGCTAACATCACTTCCAGGACAGACACACTGTGCTACTATTAGTCCTTTTTCATTTGTCACAGACAGCTAACATCACTTCCAGGACAGACACACTGTGCTACTATTAGTCCTTTTTCATTTGTCACAGACAGCTAACATCACTTCCAGGACAGACACACTGTGCTACTATTAGTCCTTTTTCATTTGTCACAGACAGCTAACATCACTTCCAGGACAGACACACTGTGCTACTATTAGTCCTTTTTCATTTGTCACAGACAGCTAACATCACTTCCAGGACAGACACACTGTGCTACTATTAGTCCTTTTTCATTTGTCACAGACAGCTAACATCACTTCCAGGACAGACACACTGTGCTACTATTAGTCCTTTTCATTTGTCACAGACAGCTAACATCACTTCCAGGACAGACACACTGTGCTACTATTAGTCCTTTTTCATTTGTCACAGACAGCTAACATCACTTCCAGGACAGACACACTGTGCTACTATTAGTCCTTTTCATTTGTCACAGACAGCTAACATCACTTCCAGGACAGACACACTGTGCTACTATTAGTCCTTTTTCATTTGTCACAGACAGCTAACATCACTTCCAGGACAGACACACTGTGCTACTATTAGTCCTTTTTCATTTGTCACAGACAGCTAACATCACTTCCAGGACAGACACACTGTGCTACTATTAGTCCTTTTTCATTTGTCACAGACAGCTAACATCACTTCCAGGACAGACACACTGTGCTACTATTAGTCCTTTTTCATTTGTCACAGACAGCTAACATCACTTCCAGGACAGACACACTGTGCTACTATTAGTCCTTTTTCATTTGTCACAGACAGCTAACATCACTTCCAGGACAGACACACTGTGCTACTATTAGTCCTTTTTCATTTGTCACAGACAGCTAACATCACTTCCAGGACAGACACACTGTGCTACTATTAGACCTTTTCATTTGTCACAGACAGCTAACATCACTTCCAGGACAGACACACTGTGCTACTATTAGTCCTTTTTCATTTGTCACAGACAGCTAACATCACTTCCAGGACAGACACACTGTGCTACTATTAGTCCTTTTCATTTGTCACAGACAGCTAACATCACTTCCAGGACAGACACACTGTGCTACTATTAGTCCTTTTTCATTTGTCACAGACAGCTAACATCACTTCCAGGACAGACACACTGTGCTACTATTAGTCCTTTTTCATTTGTCACAGACAGCTAACATCACTTCCAGGACAGACACACTGTGCTACTATTAGTCCTTTTCATTTGTCACAGACAGCTAACATCACTTCCAGGACAGACACACTGTGCTACTATTAGTCCTTTTTCATTTGTCACAGACAGCTAACATCACTTCCAGGACAGACACACTGTGCTACTATTAGTCCTTTTTCATTTGTCACAGACAGCTAACATCACTTCCAGGACAGACACACTGTGCTACTATTAGTCCTTTTTCATTTGTCACAGACAGCTAACATCACTTCCAGGACAGACACACTGTGCTACTATTAGTCCTTTTTCATTTGTCACAGACAGCTAACATCACTTCCAGGACAGACACACTGTGCTACTATTAGACCTTTTCATTTGTCACAGACAGCTAACATCACTTCCAGGACAGACACACTGTGCTACTATTAGTCCTTTTTCATTTGTCACAGACAGCTAACATCACTTCCAGGACAGACACACTGTGCTACTATTAGTCCTTTTTCATTTGTCACAGACAGCTAACATCACTTCCAGGACAGACACACTGTGCTACTATTAGTCCTTTTTCATTTGTCACAGACAGCTAACATCACTTCCAGGACAGACACACTGTGCTACTATTAGACCTTTTCATTTGTCACAGACAGCTAACATCACTTCCAGGACAGACACACTGTGCTACTATTAGTCCTTTTTCATTTGTCACAGACAGCTAACATCACTTCCAGGACAGACACACTGTGCTACTATTAGTCCTTTTTCATTTGTCACAGACAGCTAACATCACTTCCAGGACAGACACACTGTGCTACTATTAGTCCTTTTTCATTTGTCACAGACAGCTAACATCACTTCCAGGACAGACACACTGTGCTACTATTAGACCTTTTCATTTGTCACAGACAGCTAACATCACTTCCAGGACAGACACACTGTGCTACTATTAGTCCTTTTTCATTTGTCACAGACAGCTAACATCACTTCCAGGACAGACACACTGTGCTACTATTAGTCCTTTTTCATTTGTCACAGACAGCTAACATCACTTCCAGGACAGACACACTGTGCTACTATTAGTCCTTTTTCATTTGTCACAGACAGCTAACATCACTTCCAGGACAGACACACTGTGCTACTATTAGTCCTTTTTCATTTGTCACAGACAGCTAACATCACTTCCAGGACAGACACACTGTGCTACTATTAGTCCTTTTTCATTTGTCACAGACAGCTAACATCACTTCCAGGACAGACACACTGTGCTACTATTAGTCCTTTTTCATTTGTCACAGACAGCTAACATCACTTCCAGGACAGACACACTGTGCTACTATTAGTCCTTTTTCATTTGTCACAGACAGCTAACATCACTTCCAGGACAGACACACTGTGCTACTATTAGTCCTTTTTCATTTGTCACAGACAGCTAACATCACTTCCAGGACAGACATATTGTGCTACTATTAGACCTTTTCATTTGTCACAGACAGCTAACATCACTTCCAGGACAGACACACTGTGCTACTATTAGTCCTTTTTCATTTGTCACAGACAGCTAACATCACTTCCAGGACAGACACACTGTGCTACTATTAGTCCTTTTTCATTTGTCACAGACAGCTAACATCACTTCCAGGACAGACACACTGTGCTACTATTAGTCCTTTTTCATTTGTCACAGACAGCTAACATCACTTCCAGGACAGACACACTGTGCTACTATTAGACCTTTTCATTTGTCACAGACAGCTAACATCACTTCCAGGACAGACACACTGTGCTACTATTAGTCCTTTTTCATTTGTCACAGACAGCTAACATCACTTCCAGGACAGACACACTGTGCTACTATTAGTCCTTTTTCATTTGTCACAGACAGCTAACATCACTTCCAGGACAGACACACTGTGCTACTATTAGTCCTTTTTCATTTGTCACAGACAGCTAACATCACTTCCAGGACAGACACACTGTGCTACTATTAGTCCTTTTTCATTTGTCACAGACAGCTAACATCACTTCCAGGACAGACACACTGTGCTACTATTAGTCCTTTTTCATTTGTCACAGACAGCTAACATCACTTCCAGGACAGACACACTGTGCTACTATTAGTCCTTTTTCATTTGTCACAGACAGCTAACATCACTTCCAGGACAGACACACTGTGCTACTATTAGACCTTTTCATTTGTCACAGACAGCTAACATCACTTCCAGGACAGACACACTGTGCTACTATTAGTCCTTTTTCATTTGTCACAGACAGCTAACATCACTTCCAGGACAGACACACTGTGCTACTATTAGTCCTTTTTCATTTGTCACAGACAGCTAACATCACTTCCAGGACAGACACACTGTGCTACTATTAGTCCTTTTTCATTTGTCACAGACAGCTAACATCACTTCCAGGACAGACACACTGTGCTACTATTAGACCTTTTCATTTGTCACAGACAGCTAACATCACTTCCAGGACAGACACACTGTGCTACTATTAGTCCTTTTTCATTTGTCACAGACAGCTAACATCACTTCCAGGACAGACACACTGTGCTACTATTAGTCCTTTTTCATTTGTCACAGACAGCTAACATCACTTCCAGGACAGACACACTGTGCTACTATTAGTCCTTTTTCATTTGTCACAGACAGCTAACATCACTTCCAGGACAGACACACTGTGCTACTATTAGTCCTTTTTCATTTGTCACAGACAGCTAACATCACTTCCAGGACAGACACACTGTGCTGTGCTACTATTAGTCCTTTTTCATTTGTCACAGACAGCTAACATCACTTCCAGGACAGACACACTGTGCTACTATTAGTCCTTTTTCATTTGTCACAGACAGCTAACATCACTTCCAGGACAGACACACTGTGCTACTATTAGTCCTTTTTCATTTGTCACAGACAGCTAACATCACTTCCAGGACAGACACACTGTGCTACTATTAGACCTTTTCATTTGTCACAGACAGCTAACATCACTTCCAGGACAGACACACTGTGCTACTATTAGTCCTTTTTCATTTGTCACAGACAGCTAACATCACTTCCAGGACAGACACACTGTGCTACTATTAGTCCTTTTTCATTTGTCACAGACAGCTAACATCACTTCCAGGACAGACACACTGTGCTACTATTAGTCCTTTTTCATTTGTCACAGACAGCTAACATCACTTCCAGGACAGACACACTGTGCTACTATTAGTCCTTTTTCATTTGTCACAGACAGCTAACATCACTTCCAGGACAGACACACTGTGCTACTATTAGTCCTTTTTCATTTGTCACAGACAGCTAACATCACTTCCAGGACAGACACACTGTGCTACTATTAGTCCTTTTTCATTTGTCACAGACAGCTAACATCACTTCCAGGACAGACATATTGTGCTACTATTAGACCTTTTCATTTGTCACAGACAGCTAACATCACTTCCAGGACAGACACACTGTGCTACTATTAGTCCTTTTTCATTTGTCACAGACAGCTAACATCACTTCCAGGACAGACACACTGTGCTACTATTAGTCCTTTTTCATTTGTCACAGACAGCTAACATCACTTCCAGGACAGACACACTGTGCTACTATTAGTCCTTTTTCATTTGTCACAGACAAC